>NW_006800099.1:1373523-1437476 GCF_000485575.1 Poecilia formosa
TACCACTGATGCACTCAAATAACAACTTTGGAATAACAAATTACAACTAATTTGTTAGTTGTAATTAGACTTTAAGAAAATCAAAAAGACTTTGCAAAAAAAAAGAAATCCTGACTTAAAGGATCATAATTCATGCATGAAAATGACAGGTCCAATCAGAGAAAAAAAGATATCGACACAAAGAGGGGATTTTTTTTTTAATGTTTCTATTATATTTAAAAAATCATTGTGGATGAGTAACAATATTGTAGGATAATTCCTGCCACTCCTTTTACACTATCTGTGTTTTCTAATGTATCACTCATGGATGAAAGGAGGGAAAAAGTGTGCTGGGTAATGAAGGGAGGGTTGACCAAGCATCATGTGAAAACTCACAAGGTTAGAATGATACTGGTTCCACCACAAGTGGAAGTTTTTCTGCTTAACTTCAGCTCTGAGAGGAGATGGTTTTTGTTGCACAGCATGTTTTGCCAATGCAGTAATAAATGTTTCTACTGTGAATGTTTATAAACCTCTTAATCTTTGGATTTGTAAGGTTTGAGCTGATTTTCCTTCTTTTCCTTTCTTTTTATTGAACTGTATACTATACTCCTTTCTCTGTGTGAGCCACTTTTTTGAACAGCTTAATGAGATTAAACATGAATTTAATAAATTGAATTTAGAAATTAGATACAAAAGAAGTTGTAACCAATTTTACCAGCTTTTATCTGTTCAGTCCTCGCAGGTTCATTTTAGTCCAAGATTTTTTATTATATTCAGGGTTTCCCCCGGAAAACTTGCTAAACCTGGTGTTTGGGGCGCAAGAGAAGTCTTTCAGCCGGCCGCCATGTTTTGAGTCAATTTTTTTTTTTTTAAGTTGACAGGAAAATTTCAACTTGATAGTTATGCATTTTTGGAAGATTAATACCTAAACACTAACTATGAAGTCTTAAAAAAGGCAATAATTAAAAAAAAACCTAAGATAAATTAATAATGCTAAGTCTGGTGGTGGCACAAGTAAAGCCTGGTGGCCCACCAGACTTATAATACACTGAGGGAAACCCTGATATTAATCTGATATTTCATTCTGTACTGCTGTTTGACAGCGACAGATACTTTTTGCAAGATGGTACAAATATGATGCCTTAAGGCTTATAAGGTTGGAAAAAACAATACATTATGAAAATACACTGCTTTGTAAAGATAAACTGAACTCAAATCTTCAATAAACACACATCTTCCTCCAGGTGAGACTCAAACTAAGTCAGTTTGTTGCACATTTCTGGCTTTATAAACTTCACTCTTAATCGTAAGCATCTTTAATTCCCCACTCCAATACCAGAAACTCATTCTATTTCTCCATCACTTGTTTAAAATCTTACATTTTTTGGACCCTTTCTCACAAGTTTATCAATTTTGTAATACATTTGCAAAATAATAATAATAAAAAAAAAAACATAGTGAACTCCAAAATCTTGCGTCTTTCCTTCAGTTAGCATAAAACCCACAGACACGCCATCAGCAAGTATAGGAACAAATTTATTTCAATTTAAAACAGATACCTTGTCATTATGTTTCTCTCTTAGAAGGCGACAATGATCATAAGTCATGTTCATGTTTGAATGAGGATCAGGCAACAGTGGTTGAAACAAATACATGAAACAAATAAAAAAATATGGCAAGAGTTATTGTAAATCAATAATAACCAACTGATTGAACCCTATTCAACAGAAGGGCTCTACTTCAGTGAAAAACATCCAAGCCCTCACTTTCAACACAAAAACAAACACCACATGCAGATATAATTACAGTTTCTTTAAAAATATGAACAAAAAAAAGAAAAAAAGAGCAGATTATCTTTCAAATCAATCTTAAATACAGAATAAGATCTTTGTGTGTTCATAATTATCACTTTAGTCTCTGGTTTGTTTTACAAAGGGGAGCCCCCTCAGCCCCCGTCTCAAATGGTGGACCGTCTGATAGCGACCACAACATTGGCACTTAGAGAGAGCCTGGCTCTGGAGAGTGGGGTTGGCACACTCAGAATAATACATCATTTACATGTTGGTTTGGATATAAAATAAAACAAACAAAAAAATCACATTTTATACAAACCACGACATGATTGAAATTCAGCTTTTACTGGAGTGAGGAAACTAAATGAAGTGGTCCAAAAAAAAAAAAAAAATAAGGGTTCAGGAATTGTTTATATTACATAAAAAAACGAGGAACAAGCTTTGGGCTGAGTGTCCAACTCTGTAAAGATGTGTAAGAGATAAGTCTGATTCCCTTAGTTTAACAGCAAGCTTACAGAAACATTGTAAAGGGCCATCTCTCTCAACTCAAGGCAATAAATAAGTAATGTAGTGTGAAAGGAGGATAATAAAACACGGTCACGATGAGTGACGGGAGACTGAACTGCATCCCTCTGCGCTGCTTGGTTATGTTGAAATAGTTACATGTCCGAAACAGAAAGGAAAACTGAGACCGCCGACTCGAGCGCGCCGACACCAGCAGCCACCTGGCCCTTCGCCACGTGTCAAGGGCTGCAGAGTCAAGTCAGCAAATTCACGGTCGGAAACCGTCTGGGTGAGCTGCGCTCGGCAGAAAGTCGAACTAACACTACTGATAAAACACTGGGTTACGCGCACTGGCGTCCTGATCCTCTCTATATGACAGCAGTCACAGCAGCAGTCGTGAGGTTAGTGTCATTTTCAGCAGAGAAAATGGCAATGCCATACTGGTGGGCACTGTTGCATATTTTGAACCTGATTGCACTGGAAACCAGCTCCTCTGTCTTTTGCTTTAACAGAAAGATGGCTGAAGGTTTATAAAAATCAGGTTCTGTAGAAGCGTTTTAATGGATTAATATATCACCCGCAGAAGCTTCATTTAGTATAAACCGGGGGCAAATCTGGACATAATGGTTAGTCTGAGAAGAACAGAGACCAAAGTGGACTTCTACGGTATTTGTGATGAATGCAAACTATTTTATGAACATTTAAATCATCAGCATCATCTTCATCATGTAAGCGTTTGCTGGCCATTTAAGCAGAAGTCAATTACTTGCTTGGGAAATTTGAGGTAGCAGGCGGTGCGCCACTAATAAGCTTCCTGCGTGAAATATGAACGGAGAACAAAACATGTGAAGCATTTCCGGTCAGAAAACTAATGCAGTGGAAAAATTAGACCAGTGTTCACTTGACCTGTTTTTTTGTTTGTTTGTTTCTTGATTTACACCATAAAACGACTATGACTGAAAACACTTTACTTGTTCTGTTCTCAGTATACGATCAGTGCCTCCAAGCTCCATTTCCAGTATCCCCATGTAAATAACCAATGCAAATAATGCAATGATGTTTGCATAAGCCACTGCCGTTTTGATGCTAAAACAATAAAGAAAAACCCTTTAATATTGGTTTAGCTGTTAGCTTGAGACTCTGGTAACAACTAATCTGAATTTACACTAAATTAAAACATCATCTTGAAAACGATGAATAAGAAACCCAGATTTTTATTTATTTTTATTTTTTTCCAACAAATGCGCCATTCTTAGCCGATACCAGGTAACGCTGCAACCAACACTCTTCAGTGAGGAAGTCATTACTGTAGGAAGAAGTTAATAGATACTATAAATGGTTAATGTTAAAACTCAGCCAGATGGAGCATAAAAAGTGTCAGAATCTTCTAAAACAGGAAATGTATTTTCTACGGCTGCCTCATCGGTGAATTGGACGTTAAAGGGCTGAATAGCAACTTGAAGTTTATAAATTCATATTTGCATACACTTTTGATATTTTCGGTGCCGTTTTAAGACAATAGATGTCCATTTTGGTCTTAGTCTTGCAGTAAGCTTCACCAAGTAACTCTGATTTTTGCTAAATGAAAGTTCCTCCACTGCTTGCAAGATATCAACTTAAAGTCTCACCTCAAAAACCTTAAACTATCCTTTTAGCTGGACTTTTATCACCGCTTTGCATGCTATCAACTTCAAAACAAAATGAAGAGATTTCTCAAAATTACACACGTTATGGTGGGGAAGGAACACCGTAATTGATCTGTTCAGAAGGCAGGCAGTTGGTAAACTGCAGCACTTTACTCCCCCAAAAAATAAAAAATAAATAAATATTTTCATTATCAACACTATTCGACCTCCTTTAGCTGCCATAAAAGCAGAAATGCACACAGGTTAAAATATGCAACAACACCAGTATGGTCTTAATAACATCTCTTGGCTTACGAGCTACAACTCAAATACTTGGGGAAATCATGCAATACTTGTCCTGGTAGTAGTAGTAGTAGTAGTAGTAGTAGTACTAGTAGTAGGGTCCATACTGATAAGCCCCTCAACACTCCATGATGGATTACAAGCAACACTGCAATACGGATGCAAACAGAAATGGTGGTGAGAAACCAGAGGAAATACTTAAAGAAAGCATCTTAAGTGTTGGTAAAAATGCTCTACTCGCACACATACACACACCTTACAATTGTGTTAACACTCTTCTGCCTTACTTCTTAATAGCACAGACAGCAAATAATCTCTTTCTAAACAAGTAGTAGTAGTAATAGTGGATGACTTGGTTCACTGTGGTCCTTTGCTCCACTCCCCGCTGCCGGATGCACTGTGATATAGCCCTTAATGAGGATGAAGGGTAAATCACTTGTAATAAAGGTCGTGCACGAGACCAAAATAAAATATATTATATATATATATATATATATATATATATATATATATATATATATATATATATGCACTTCACTGGCACTATTCAAAGCAAGCCTCCAAAAACTGGAAATAAAAGCAAACAAACAAAAACAAAACAAAAAAAAAACATTTTATCTTTTGTTAAGTTACAAATAGCAAGCATGGACCTCAGAGGTCTTCAATCACTGATAAAAAAAGTCCACCTATTTTTGTACTGTACATTTTTCTAGGTATGTATTACAGCGCTGCATCTATAACCCAACGGGAAAAAAAAATAAAAGAAAATAAGTCATTAAAAAATATGAAAAAAGAAATGTGAGGGCTCCCTAAGATATCAGAAAAAAGAAAACAAACAGCATTATAATGGATGGAAATGTAATGGCAAGTACATCTGGAAATGTCTATAAGAAATAGAAAGCGGAGATAAAGTTCTTACTATACCAGACATTCGTTTTTTTTTTTGTCGTTTTGTGATTTTTTTTTTTTAAACAGCAGTTCAGACTCAAGTTAGGCTCTGCCATGAGAAAAGGAGCCCTTTAACATGACAGAAACACGAGCAGTCAAATTATCAACACCTTCATCCTGGTCCATAAATTATATAAATAAAAAAATCTTTAATTACTCTCAAAATCATCCTTTCACCTTAACCGTGAAGATCTTTTTTTTTCTTTTTAGTTGAACCAGCCCTAGTTAGTTTTACTCTGAACACAGAGCTGTTGCAGTAGTGTGGCGTTCAGAGGCTGTCTGTTTCTCCGACTCCCTCCCCCCCACGTCCCCACTTCATTTCCTCAACACCATGCGGCTCTTTGAAATCCTATTAATCAAGTGAACATAATTCATAATCACAGTATCAATACTACCATAAATTCATAGGAGAAAACTGTATGCTAAAGAAAGTCTTTTTTTTTTTTCCTTTTTTGTCTTTTCAAAAACCAAAGATGGTGTACCACAGAGCACTTGTTTTGTACAGAAGAGTTTTGTGTATATGTATTTACAAATATACACAAAAATTTGCAGACTTCAGAGTATTTTACTGTGAAAGGCGCATCTTCCTACCTTTCCCCTTAATTTAAATCTCTCAACAAAACCCAACGTAAAAACAAAAAACATAAGAAGCACGTCCTGACGCCAGTGATGGCCGCGTCGCATCAGGAAGCGTGACGTCGTCGGACATGTTGCATTTCTGGCCGATTTAGCTACTCGCAGATCAACTCAATGATTGAGAGTGCAAACATTTCTAATGCGGGGTCCGAGACTAGTATTTTGTACTGAGGGAGCGGTTTCGCACGCTGCGTCAAGTGGAAGATTGTCCCTGTAAATTCATTCAGGATACATTTTGGAGGAGGGAAGCGTGTGATTAACTTAAACTTAAAAAAAAGGATACTTATGTCAAATAAGTTGCTTTTCTAAAAAATTTTGCAAAATTTTTTTTTATACGCTTTCTGCTTTCATGCCCGCTTGACTCAGCCTGTGTAGTGTTAATGTTTAAATCAGTGGAAATCTGCTAAAAAATTTTTATTCTGCAACAGATTTTCAATAACTCCGCTCCCTCTCTTCTTGTTGAAAATGGATAAATATGCATTAAATTCATAATATACATTTCTTTTTTTTCTTTGCGATTGCGATGCTCACACCTGGGGTACATTCATAGATGCGAGGCGATGACAGAATCCTCCAGTCCGTCCCTTTGTTTGGTGTGCGACCTCACATCCGGACCGCGTCGCTCTGGAGCGCGCGTCTGTGTTCAGCACCGCTGGTTCTCCGATGATGTCACCAGATAAGTCAGTCAGTGCTTTCCACACTGGCAGGAAAGGAGACAGGGTCAACACTGCGGGGCCCTAAGATTACCGTTTTTTGTTTTTTCTCCACCGAAATTCATTGGCAATAAAAACTGCCCCAAATACAAATGCCAAAGAAAGAAAAAAAAAGAAAAAAAGATCCCTTCCGGTCGCCGCCGCAGAGCCCGTCTGAAAGGTTTGTATGCCAAGCTCTGACACACGGAGCAGCTTTTTAAGGGCCGAAGACTGATGCGACAAGCTGCCGAGAGAAGGAGGAGAAGGACGGAGCGGCTTTGGTGAAAGAAGGGGACACGATTCAAGGTGGGATTACCTGGAAATACACACCATACTGGACAGGAAAAAAATAAAAATTAAAAAAAGCAACAGTTCTGTTGGTGTGTGAATGAGTGTGTGAGAGCCGGAGTGCTGCGCTGTGCGATGCGTGTGGGGTTTGACGGCACGTTCCCGAAGAGGGGTGCGCTTTGTGCAATGGGTGAGGGGGGAGAAGTGCGTGGTGAGCACCGTCCCCGCCCCTCTCACACCAGGTTGTACTCTTTCAGGTTGAGCTGTAGGATGGTGTCCTTGACGGCCGCAAACACAAAGCGGATGTTCTCAGTGTCCGTGGCACAGGTGAAGTGGGAGTAGATGATCTTGTCGTTGTCTGGGTTCAAGTCCACAAACATTTTGAGGATGAACTCCCGCGCCGCCTGGGCGTCTCTCTGGGGACCTGGAAGTGGAGGGACGGGGTAACGTGAATGTTTTTGTTTTCATGAACACACAAGGTGACAGAAAGCCCTATTTTTGATCAAATCGGGGTGTGTAGTGGAGAGAAATTTATGTTTTTTTTTATTTTTTATTGCAGTTGTAAACAATGTCCATCCACCATGTCTAAGAGGAATCGTCAAATGCAGAGACGGAGTCAACTGGCAATTCGTTTACACTTTACCCGTGATGGACACAAAAAACTAGCAAGAGTATTTTAGCAGCTAGTTAGTAGCAGCTGCAACCACTTCAAGGTGACTAAAATGATTGCCTGATAGAAAAGTCCCGGGATTAAATAGCCCTTCCACAACAAAATTTAAGACCTCTGATTAATGTATTTAAGGCCAACTTACTTTTTTTTTTTTAAATAAATGTAAGACTTTTAATGATGCAAAGACAAGCTAGAAGACATTCCATCTTACCATGTAATGGCCTCAAAACATGTTTTGGTGTAATTAGACTAAATTTGAACAGTATGGCCTACAGGAAATGCTATTTGTGGAAGAATTTCAACACTGCCTTGAACCACCTTAAACACGGTGGTGGGGTACTGAGGGGAAGCTTTTCTGCAGGAGGGAGAAAGAAACTGATCACAGTTGGATGGAAGGAGTCAAGTTCAGGTTAGATCTTTGCCAATTTGTAGAAAACCCACACAGGTTTGTTAGAGCACTGAACAATTTATAGAAATGTGTTTGTAAAGCTTTACTGCTCACAATTAAAAGCTTTTCAATGCAAAATCTGCATAAAAAAAGGCCCCTTATTACTGAAGGCTTTGGTGAATAGCACACGCCTCCAAATTGCACCAAGACTCATTTAACACATAATCTGTGGCATTTTATAAATCGAAACCTAACAGGATTTAAAGGTTCAGTACGACTGGCTCACTGTGACTTGGAAATGGCACAGAGGATCATTTTGGATACCGGGAACTTCAGGAAAAACTTATTTGAGAAAAATCAGCATCGAAGCATTAACGTTTCCATCTCACTGACGGTGGTTTTCCATATTTGCGAGGTCGTTAAAACCGTTGTTCGGTCTAAATCTTGCACGCAGGATGACACTTTTGTCGTTAGTTTGGTCTGAAATATTAACGCACCGTCAAATTCAGGGAAGTAGTCCACCAAGTGCGAATAAGAAATCTTCTCCTCTAGTAGGTCCTTCTTGTTGAGGAAGAGGATGACTGAAGAGTTTTGAAACCACGGGTAGGTGATGATCGTCCTGAATAGAGCCTTGCTCTCCTCCATGCGGTTCTGATACGGAAAGAAAAAGGGATCAAAAGACTCAAAACCGTCACAACTTTTACGAGAAAAAATAAACAGAAAACTCCACGCGGCCGAGCAATGACGACTTTAAAAGCATTCAAAGTTTGATCTGCAGTTTCAGTTCAGAAAGGCTAACAAAAGCAACCAGTTTATTCTTCCTCGCTCACCTCGTTGTCGGACTCCACCAGGACCTGGTCGTACTCACTCAGCGCCACGAGAAACATGATGGAGGTGACATTCTCAAAGCAGTGAATCCACTTCCTCCGCTCTGACCTCTGACCCCCGACATCCACCATCCTGACGGCAAGATGACGAGGAGGGAGGACACGTCAGAGAAATTTGTCGCATTTGGAGCCTCGTGGGGCTCAAATGTAATCGTGTTTATTTTTAAGACTTTAGGCTGAGAGTGCTCAGGCAAATGGGAAGAAATCGGTTTTGAATCCATCACAGTGCATTTGGTGCTATGCCAGGATATAAAAACACAAAATCAACAGGTAGACAGATCAATCGTTCTTTCTAGTCGTAATGAGGCCTGGGGTATCTGTAATTGATCGACTGATTTTGGCTTTTCCATTTAATGACATATTAATTGCTTTTGACTTTCTCTAGATGTTTGGCTGATGTTCTTTCTCCCCCATAATAAATATAAAATCAGATGGGGACAAAAATGCTTCGTTTTCCCTTCATATTCTCTTGGCAGTATTTTCAGCGTTTAACTTAAATAAAATGCACGCCTCATCCAAAAAAAAAAAACAAAAAAAAAAAAAAAATTTTTTACTCCGTCGCATTTTTATTCTCTTTACAGTGATGTAGACAAACGCACCTGATGGATCCAAAACCTTGACAAAATGTTATCAAATATAAACAATCTTACCCTAATAAGTGTGTAAATGTAATGCAGATTTCCTTACAGATCTGCACCCAAAAAGTATGAATGTAACTGAGAAAATACGCCAACAATTTCCAGTCTGCGTTAAAGGAATGCCGTTCATTTCACAAAAATGTAATCTCACAGCTGTGTTTCAAATGATCACTGAGTGAAAACACGGTGTTGCTTTGAGGTAAAACTGCACTACTCCGTCCGCGGGGAAATCAAAACGCTTCACATTTCAATATCATACAAGTATAATAATATGAATAAGTACAAATAATGTGGCAACTTGGGGAAAAAAGCAAGTGACCTCTAGACTCAACGACTGGCTTGGTGGCAGCAACTAACATCAAACGTTTGCAGTAACTGGCAATACGTATTTATTTATTTTTAATTTTTTTACAGGCTCTGCCTTTGACCTTTCAAACAAACCGTCTGTCTACATCTGGCAGGGCAGATCTGCTCTGCAAAGCAGATATCTAGCGCAGGCATCTTAAGTGTGTTGACTTTATTAAACATGTGCTTGCATGACCTTCAACCATTTAGATTACTTGCATATTGGTGCATGTGTGTCTGCGTGACTCACAGGCAATAAGTATTTCATGCGGCTGCGGAAAAATACCAGTCAGATGAATATCTAAACTGTGAGTCCAAGCCCTTCATTTTGGTTCTTAAAGTTTCTTTTTAGCCATTTATTGATGTAATTTCTATTGTTGTGAGGTAAGTGTATTTATTAAGGTTATGTTTGATCTAAAATCTTTTTAGAGGACAAAAAAAATAAATAAATCTGGAAGGACGCTACTACTTTTCAGGGGATTGCATACCAACTCTTTCGTATTCTTATTCAGTTCATCAAAATGCGGCTTAATCACTGAAACACAGCTCGAGGTTTCATAGTGTTATTTTGGTTTCTTAAAATGAGCGACACTCCTTCAGATCCGTACACTGGAGGTAAATCTTATATGAAAATCTTATATGTACTTGGGAATTTGAGCATCAAGGTGATTCGGTTTCTGACGAGGTTTGTCAACTTTTCCCACAACGACAATCGCCAAGTTTCAGAACATGCATGGAAATGAAAAGTGAGAGAGCAAAAGATGTGGCATGAGGAGCCGAAAAGTGGGACACGGGAAGGATGGAGGACAGACAGAGGACAGGGAGAGTTAATAGTCTGGTGAAAGACAGAGGGAGCCAGAGGTGTGAAGGAAAAGTTGATGTCGAGAACATGCAGGAAAGCGAATGGCTGATCACTGCCATGCACACAGAAAACATGAGGTTTTTTTTTATAGGTTTCCCAATGCCTCCCCTAGACAGTGTCACCCACTGCTCATTTTAATAAGCCCTACTTTGTAAAAAAAAACAGAAAAAAACAACAAAATAAAGATCCTGTCGGATCCTTCAGGAAACGCTAATGCAGAAAAAAAAATGCCTGCATCGCAATTAAACATTTCCCTTTGTGAATCTGCGCTCCTCCTGATTCACAGGTGCATCGGCGCCCTCTGGTGGTGGCCCAGTCCACGGTGGTCCACAGAGACCCAGGGCCAATATAGGCCCTGCAGGACCTGCTGCCCAAAATAACATTCCTCCACAGCAGAGAGGACGACCTCGTTTCTTATGACGGCCGGGGAGGAAAGGAGGAGGAAAAAAAAAAATGAGAGAGAGAGAGAAAGAGGAGGCGACCCATTTAGAAAGACCGGGCGGCAGAATGTAGGACTCTGTGTTCATTCTCTGTTGTGTTTTATGTGCACTGTAGGATTCTTCTTGGTGGCAGCAGGTGACACTAAATTAGCAAGGACTTCACTTTCATGATCGCATGGAAGCAGTTAGAAAAGCACGGGACAGGAGTGGGACATAGACAAAGTGTTTTTTCATTAATGGAGATGGATGAAAGATGTTTTTAAAGGCCCAACGGGAAAAGAAAATCAAATGATTATATGGACATGATGGAGAAAAAAAAAACCCACTTGAGGTTGGGCCTCTTTCTACCTGAAAATGATGCTTTGCAAGTCGAAGGGGTACTCTATGATTCCTGTAGTGGGGATGCGCACTCTGAGTACATCCTGCTGAGTGGGAAGGTAGTTGGGATCGGCAATACGATCCAGATCCGAAAGATAACTACGAGAAGGCCAATCAGGAAACGGGGGAGGAAAGAAAAAAAAAAAAAACAAAGAGGGAGGGAAAAAAAAAAAGACCGACAGGAAAACAGTTACATAAAGCGTGACAGACAATTATCGCAAACCGCTACAATTCCAGGAAAGCGCTGATCAGTCCTGTAGAAAAGGCTTCACAGGAAAAAAAAAAAAAGACCACATCACAGAAACAAAGGGGTGTTAGTCTGTGCCACTCCTCCAGCAGTACTCTTTCCAGAAACTAAGAATATGGCCAAAGTTCAGTAGCAGCAGCAGCAGCAGCAGCTTTTTAAAGTGAAAACAAAATCTGGAGTCAAGTTACTGATGGGTTCTGGCTCAGACGGTGAGATGGTGTCAGTGACTGCAGCAGCATTTGGGCCACATAAAGAGGGACTGGGCATGTATGGAGACAAGATTCATACAGGAAATGTGTCATTTTGATGTCAATTTATGAGTTTTTTTTATTTTTATTTTATTTTATTGCGCTTCAGTTCCACACATCATGATTTCCTTGATATCCCTGTCCAATCCGTCTTTATCTGGGATTCTGTGGCTGCTCCCTACACGCTTCAGTGCAGCGAGGTCTGGCCTCGGGCCAACACGACTCTAAACACAAACCACTGATCACCAATCAGATTAACTGCATCAGCTACCATCCACTTCCATAAGACAACTTGGCTTGTTCCAATCCGTAACCTGGAGTCGCTTCACAGATTTTGAATTTGTGTTGCAAGGTCATGCAGGAGAGATGCACCGAGGAAACCGCTGGTGGCCGGAAACGGACGATTTCATGTCTGGTTAAACTCAAGTGGCGTCTGGCAAGTTGGGACGCTCAAATCTGAGTTTTTGAACACATTGGGTACCAACTAGCTGATTTTAAAGTCCGCTAACCTCAAAATTGTGCAAATTGGAGTAAAGAAAATAAATATGTTTAGAGGAAACACGGCAACGTTTTTCAAGAAAAAGTTTTTGCATTACGATAAAGCGATTTTTCTACAGTATCAAAATCGGTGCTATTCGCAAAACCGCAAGAAAAGCACTTATTTGAATCACGTCAGCTTGTATACACTTATTTGTAGGAACTGGCCTCTTTGCAATGCGTAGCCACTCCCAAGTATGAGGGCCTTGTTGTTAAATAAACGCCTGAATAAAACGTAAACGTCTCCTCTGATGGCTGACGATGAGCAGCAGGCTGAAATATGAATCTCTCCAAAGTGTTTACATCCATCACTACCACATTTTTTAACGGCTTATCAAGGGTACAAGCTTATACACCTTAGATTTTAAATTGCATTTCTTATTAAATGGAAACACAAATAATGTAACTAATGGAAACGCAGCTACTGACACTCTTCAGTGTTGAAGCCTTCACTGAGGAAGGAAAACTCTGAGTTAGCCATACAAGATCGTTTGTTCCCATCTGCCTGTAAAAAGTGAAATCAAAACTTGTCAACCGCAAATTGACATATGGCAAGTAAGTTGAAAAAAAAGTCTTGACAATAATTTCCTTCTCAAATATTTAGCAGAAATTTAAACTACCAACTTCTAGATCCGGCTTTTACAAAATAACAGTTTTGAAGTGAGTCAAAGAGCAGTGGGTGCTGCTTTGGGTCCCTGCCCTACCCCAAAGTGATCACAGACTGCCCCGTAACTAGTCAGCCGTCCCTCCCAGCTGCAGTCGGAAGAAGAGAGGCGTACCCTCCGAATCCAGACTGCAAATAAAACTCAAAGCTGATCTTGGCTGGGTCATTGTTGTAGGCTCACGCTACAAAGGTTGAAATTAAACCAGACCCTAGAACAAGTAATGAAATCTACTGCCAGATTGTATTTTGGGTCATTTTTGTCGGCTACTTGATAAAGGAGCAGGATATGGATTGTAAAAAAGTAAAATAAACACGAGGCTCTACAGAAAAAAAAGGTGTAGTTGTAAGCATTTTTATGGTGATCTAATCTTCCCTCTTAATCTCGGCTATGACATTATTCCTCTCCCACAGGGTGCATTACATTTGCATGGACACTGTTAATTATGCAAATTGAGCGGTGACAACATTCACTGATTTCCAGACTTTCAGGACATTCAGAATTTCAGCAGAAAGCAGAACACAGCGCGGTGAAGTCGCTCCATTTATCCTTTTGAGTGTTCACACCGCCATCTGTCATGTATTTGGAAACGTTGGCAGCCTTTTGGAAATCATTCACTTGAGGTAAGAATCCAATTTCCTAAAATATACACACACAGACTCCTGTTTGTGTAACGCTAGCCCCGCAAACTGCCGATACACAAAACGAAAGATGGTTTAATGTGTCGACTAATCGTTTCGCTGGTCGTAGCAATAAAACACTAGCTTTAGACCGACTCCTGGCTTATAGGAAGTGATGTCACTTCTGGTCCTAATAGACATAATTGATGATGTAAGGAAAATTAACCAACACTAGCAGGTAGAAAATCTCCAAAGTTTTGATATTCGCCACAAAACTCTGATCAGTGCATCTCTGCATACTTGTAACGTTCTCGTTTTTGATTGGGAGAGCAGAATAAATGTCCACTCTTTCAACTTTCTCATCTCTACTCTGATTCCCCATCAGTGGTTCATGTTGTCGAGCCCTGGTGATGCTGCAGTCCTGGTGCTTTTGGGGGTACCTGAAGATGACGTTCTCCAGGTCAAAGGGGTACTCTATTATACCCGTGGTGGGAACACGGACCCTCAGCACATCCTGCTGGGTGGGAACGTATCCCTCCGCAGTCACACGGTCTATATCGCTAAGATAACTGGAGATATACATGAACAGTGTGGATAACTGTGAAATGAAGACAGATATGATGACTGACTCATATACTTTCTCACACACACACACAGAGAGAGAAAAAAAAAACATTTAAGATGCAAACACAAGGGAACCAGCCTGAACATGAAATCAGATGTAATACAGCTAAACCACAACCAGGGGGCATTATAAAGTGACTCAATTCCCCCTGGTTGTGCACCCTGGGGTCACACGCAATGTGAGTTTACACTGCAGTACACCTAGTAGTATGGTTCCGAAATTTAAACCTTTAAATGTAGAATCATATAAACATACATAGGCCTGTCACAATAACAAATTTTGCTGAGCGATTGTCTAAAAAATTATTGCGATAAACGATAATATTATTTCAAGACCTTTTGACACCGATTTAATAGAAATGACGTAATAATGCATGCAATCTCCTGCCATAGATAGATCCACTTTATTTTCAAAAGAACACATAACACTGGAACTGATAAACTAAATAAACAAAACAAACAAAAATAAAATGGATTCTCAGTCTCCATTAACAAAAAACGTACTTGAATAAAAACTACACAACATAAAGCCAAAGTGGAAATAAATACTGCATTCAACCAAAAGAGTGCAGATTATGAAGTCTATATACTGTATTGCCCTTCAGTAATCACTAGATTTAAATATAGAAGATGGGCACATCCGACTACCTAATGCAGTAGTTCACACTACACGACATTTTGCCCCTATTTTCCCCATATGACAATCTTACATCGTTGGCTGATCTAAGATGGTCGCTGGTGATTTCGTAACCGATCATCCTGCACTGTGTGGTGTGTTACGGTAGATCGTGGTGGCCGCTCCGATCTAAATCGGGGTTTTCCCCGACTGGGAGCTTAACGCTGAATGTGACAGGTAGCCAATCAGAAAGCGCGGATTCTCCTCCTGCTTTCTGAGGGGAAATTACGAGGGGAATCCCAAACAGCTGACATGGTGCAACCCAAAATCCGTGCAAAGAATATAGAAATGACAAACGGAGGAGTCGGAGCCAAATTGCTACCACAGTTGATAAACCCGGTAAGTTTTCAGCTGCTCTTCGTTAACGTGACATAAATAGATTATAACGATTTTCATTCAGTCGGGACTTTACGCTGACTCTAGCCACATGCATCACAAGTATTCTAGTAAAGCATTGACCAATGCCTGGTTTTAAAATGAATTAACTTGTACTTGGACTTGTAGCCATTATTTTGTGCCCATGTTGCTGGACACCACACGGCACGACGAACCCGATCGAACCGTTATACCCAGGATTTCTGTCGGCTAATGTGTCTCTCAGGTTTTGAAAATGGGCCGACAACTCGTGTAGTGTGAGCTGGACATTACACTAAGGAAATGAGGAAGGGAGGGTCAGTGGAGAGCACCGGAGTTGAGCTTTTTTTCCATTCAGTGTCAGCAACAGAAAGAATAAAAGGCAGGAAGAGACGATAAAGCCGATAATTAAAATGAGGTCGATAGGTTTAATTTATCGTGCGATTAATTGATTTATCGTTTATCGCGACAGGCCTAATATATACACACATTTATCTCTAATTATTCAGTAAAACTGAGTAAAATAACCAGAAGAATGTGGATTAGTATATTAAGGAGAACCAATGATCTTGATTCAGAGTTTTCTGTCCAGGCTCTGTGCCTTACAAGCATTTTAAATTTGGGGGAAATAAAATAAAATAAAAAATTATTCTTGGGTTTGGTTACTAGGCAGATTTAGTCTACTTGGGAGGTATTCTCTAAAGTAAATAACTCTAAAGTAAATATTGGGTTTCTGCTATTGGGTATAAAAGTTTCCACTATAAGAGGCACAGGTGGTCTCCTTAAGCTGCTAGCTGGCTGACTTTCTTTAATTATTGTCGTTTTAAATTTGGAAAAGATTTTTAGTTTTCTTCAAACCCCAAATAATGTTTTTAGGACTAACTTTGAGTTTTTAAGAATGCAATATTATAAAACGTAAGTAATTCAAATCCAATATCACACAAAGCATTTTTTTCTCCCCTTAATCACAACCTTTTATGAGCCAATATGTCAGCTGTTGCACAGAAAGCAGCCAAAACAGCCGTCATTCAATCTGATAAGATTCACAGCAGAAATTATGTGCCAACAACGTTTTCTATGAATTTTCTCCATACACAGGTAAAAAACTTTACTGCAATAATTTACAAACTGCATTATGAAGAAGTCCAAACCAACCATGCTAGCATTGGCCTGGCTCATTGTAAGCACTTCTAGCTCTGCATGTAAAATCCTACACAGTTTTACAATTTTCAGCTCCTGTTGGGACAAAATGTGTCGCTGTCAAGAAAGACCAACACTGAAGCTTCCACAACATCACTGGTAAACAAGATGAACACAATCACAACACTGCACTTAAAGTGACTGAATTTTAAAGGATCAATGCACATTCACACAGAAAGATGAGCACACGTACTATTTAGTGGAATCGGAGAGCTGGTACTCTCTGCGACGGTCGTAGGCCTCCTGGATTCCCGGATCAGCCCACAGGCTTTTAATAGCTACGACATAGTGCTGATCAAACCCATTGATCTTCTCAATATCCACTTCCTTCACAAGCATGGCGTTGGCCTGGAAAGACGTGAGAACAAAGAGACTGGGATTAAAAGAGGACATTAAGAAATCAATCAAATTTTATTTGTATAGCACATTTGTATAGCACAGCAAGGCATTTCAAAGTGCTTTACATAATTAAAAACACAGAGTCATGTAACATTGAATAAACAGTAAGAAAGAGAAAGATAAAATAAATAAATAATAAATAAAAGTTAAATAAATAAATAAAAAATATAGATAAAAATATTAAAACCCGCACACCTTTTAACCAGAGGGGGACGGCACCCGCACCCATCAACAGAGTAAATAAAAAAGTCTGACAAAACTATTTTAATAAATTTGAACTGAAGTTTTGATAAATGAAACATTGCTCCTACACATTTTTCATTTAAAAGTCCCATATCTTTCCGGTTTAGAGACACAAATTATTCAGTTTTTTGACGCAATGGACACTTGAGGACAAGTATTCTGTTTTTTGTCCGCAAATGGTTGACTTTGAACTCTTACAGGGCTACTTCACCTTTTTGTGACATCTAAACACACTTGGATCATTTAAAATACATAAAACTTGGGACCCTTTTAAATCCAATACAAGGACTGGGGTTTCAAAACCAAAAAAGAAAAGAAAAGAAACAAAGAAAGCTTGCAATGTTTTTTTAAGAGTGCATAAAATAAATTTGTAAAAATAAGATATGCATCTTGAAATACTAAAAATGGAAATGAAGTCTCAAAAATTTTACTTTTCTATATGCTCAGTTTTTTTTTCTTTTAATTATGCAGACATGAAAAATGACAAAATCCAATTCCACACATTTCAAGACTGCGTAGGAACTGCTGATAAAGCCTTCCTCACTGTCTGCCTGGACCAAGCAGGAAAAATCTAACCACCCACCAGGTCTATGTCCTCCAAATATATTTTCGCCAGACAGATTTTAGCATAACTTTCGGTGCCAGAAGTTGATTCAAGGTAAGACCTAAAACACGCCGTCTACCCACGCAGATTGCATTCAGAAAAAAAAAATGCTAGTTGATTGAGTTTTAAATAAAAGGTCTGTCGCTGTGAGGACATTTTGTAAGGGTTTTAAATAATAAAAAGTAAATTTTTATATATATATAGCAACGGGAAAACCCGTTGAAGTACAACTCAAAACCACATTTTCTCTCTCTCTGTATCACGTACTCATTGCGTGTAGCTTCACTGATGTACTGCATCACTAGCACGCTGTTTCTTACTCTGCAGACGCGGAGTCAGAATGTCTGGGATGATGAGCGCCCCCTGCCATGAGGCAGAAGAACTGCCTGCCTCACCTCGAGTGTTCTCTTCCGTTTCTGATCGCTCCTCAGCACACGAAACAGGGTACACAGTTGGTGACAACACCGTACATTATACAGATAAGCTAAATGATGGGAAATTATTTTATATATTAAAAGTTTTTTTAACCATTTTATTGGCGACGTATAGACAGAAGGAAGAGGCTCTCATCCAGTTAGCGAGAGGTTGCGCAATCCAAGGTGAGGCTCCAGCTAGCTGCTGCTAAACACTTGATAGTACAAAGCACAGAATGAAAATAGTAATCTAAATTATCTTATATTATTCTTCCATGATGACAGGCTCTACCTCCCAGGACCGCAAGTCAAGTTCCTTGACAATATCAAAAGAACAAAGAAATTTCTATTACATTTCTTATTCTTATCCATTAAAAAAAATAAATAAAATAAATCCATAGACTATTTTATTCTGTAAATAAAATTAAATATGTTTTACTTATAGAATAAAATGGGATGCAAATCCTATTTAATCCTATAAATAAAACATATTGAATAAATCCTATTTATTTTATTAATAAAAAATACAATAAAAATATCCTTTATTGTCCCATAATGGCAAAATTGATGTAATGCACACATATTCAAACCATGATAAAAACAAGCCATAAAAACAAAAATACTTTTTTCTTTAGTATTAAAGACCAAATTATTTAGATTCCTCTTATCCAGTGGAAACAAAAAACAAAACAAACAAACAAAAAAAAAATCAGGCAGTTGTTTGCACTACTCTAAAGAAATAAAATATATTTGGAAAAAAAAGCTACTCTTCTTTCCTCAATGTACAAAATCAAAACAGACTTTTTGCATCCATTTTTCCAGCAGTAGAATGCCGTCTCTAAGATGGCAGACAATACATTTTTTCTTAAACATGAAAGTAATTAAAGGAAATAACCAAACATTGAGATTTTCCCGTCGTTTCCTGCGGGCCAGCATTTACCCGGTTCTGTTCATATTTGTACGGGATCTTGAGGTTCTCGGTGGCGCGGATCATGGCCTGCATGGAGGTGAAGATGTTTTGGTAAACAAGCCGGATGAAGCCCCGCTTGTCTTCATCCGAGTAGCCGGCTCCGTGGATGATCCTCATCTGCTTGATGAAGGTGCTCTTGCCACTTTCTCCCGTACCTGAACACAACAGGCAACAAAACAAAGACAAAGAGCAAAGTTACAAGGGAGGCATGAAAAGGGCCAGAAATGAAAGCAGAGACGGAAGTGAACTGGTTTCTCTAGAAACGCAACCAATTATTTCAGAATTCCAGTCAATTTACACAATTAAAGAGTTAATTGTTAAAATATTTTGTTTAATGGACACTAAAGAGCAGTTGAGATAATCTATATTACAACATCAACTCTCCACATAATCTGCACTCACCAGTTTAAAAAAAAGGAAGGTTCTGTTTGATTTGGATCAAATTTCCAACATCTATTGTTTGATGGGTCAGAAATTTAAAGTCTTTTTTTTTTCCCCAGCATTTCTTCCTTCACCCTGGCCAAGTAGTTCAGTTTCTCATACAGTGTGAAGAGTCCAGAGGGAAATGTAATGTCATGCCAGATCCTCACACAGACCCATTCAAATCAATTAGAAAATTGTTGAAAAGTTGATTTCAGTTACTCAATTCTCAAAGTAAAACACGTTTTATTGATTACACACGGACTGATGTTTGCAGGCTTTTTATTTCTATTGATTAAATCGATTGTCAACTTGTGTCTAATAAAAACAATATTAGAATACGACTGTAGTCCAATTAAAAAAGTGTGTGTTTAATGCATGATTATTTTCATCTTAATTTGACAAACAAGGTTCATCGGAACACATATTTTATTTAAGAATGACTTTTAACCTATGAGATATTCAGAAATGTGAATAATTTTGATCTCAGCTATACAACTGTCATTTTCTCACTGGGACATAAAATATATTTATCTACTTCAGCACTGCAGACATGACGTTATTAGAACATCAAACGTTTTGTAGAGGCGCTGCTATTGCCGCAATCTGTTGCACGAAGGAAGGCGTGGGCCAGCTACCAGTGGCAAGGTCCAACAGAGTTTTTTAATAAGTTACAGTTTCAAAACCACTAAAATATTCCATCAGATGATATCTACAGTTCAAAATCCTTTCAAAGAGATACCAGAAGCAGTGCCGGAGATCTCCGGCTGTTGGCATAAAATAGCGCAAAGCTTCCCGTCCTGGTCGCTGAAAGAAGGAAATTCATTTTTATTTGCTTGTGTGAGAGAAAAAAATTCAACTGTAAATACTTCAGGGTGTTAAAAAAAAAAACAAGTGAAAGAGAATATGGTGGTGGCAGCATCATGGTGTGGGTCATTATTGGTCACTTTATTTTCATTGAGCAATTAGCAGCATGTGTTTTAGCTAGCCAACAGCTTAATCTATATTTTATCTTTGTATCAAACAATAACAGTCAATATATACATATGATGTTATTACGGCAGCAATAAAACTATTTGTTGCTATTCTGTTCACTTGTACCAAAAAGATACTCGGTGAACGGCACAAATGGGCAGCAACAAATAGAGTCTTCTTTAAAATGTCCAACCTTAGTTTTTAGGAAATTCCTTCTTTTAAATGCCAAGTTGATTAATCCGGTCATGATGACAAATATGTCAAAGCACCCTTGTCTGATGTCAGGAAGTAGCCCTACAGTTTGGTAAGTGACCAAATTAAAAAATACTTCTAGGAAGAAGGCATGAGTGGAAACAGAGAGCTAACTGGATTATGATAATTAAGACAGCTAGCCTCATTTCCTGGATCCAACACTGAGCTACCGCTGCCTAAAAAGGTGACAGCAGAGGTTGCATTTCTTGAATAATCTCTCCTAAAATCTGCATTCTTATCGACCATATCTAGTTGTAAACCAAACGAGTGGAGATTTGCTTTTTTTCCTAGAAAAATGAGTTTAAGCTGTTCAAGATTTAACAGCCCCCATACTCTACATTCTGCCTGGAAACGCCACCCGGGGGCCATTTAAATAATACAAATAATGAAGAAGAAAAAAAGTCAAGCTAATGGCATTTCAGTCCTTACTGAGATCAGAAAGGTTCCAGCACTTCCACAATATCTGCAAAACTGAGAGAAGACAAGGTTGGGGGAAAAACACACACACACACACACACACACACGCACGCACACACACCTCACCACCACCTACATTCAAGGTTTTTGAAGAGCAGCCATATTTCTGTTACTATAGCAACCCCTCCTCTGTCTTCCTCGCTTTTTCGTTCCTGCTTTTTTTTGCTTCTTTTTTTAAACCCCTCCCATCCGCCCCTACTCTCTCCTCTCTTTCGTTGCAGACAGCAAATATAACCGAGAGCCCCTCAGGCTCGCTCTGTGCTCTTCATCTTCTGGTGCACCACAGAGAACAAGAAGAAGAAGAAGAAGAAGAATAGGCCCGAGTTACAATCCAATGAGACGTTAAGAGGAGGGGAGGGCAGGAGAGGGGCGGCACCGAGGTCAGCGGTATCCATGTTCGCGCAAGAATACGTACTTTCTATCTCCTCCAACTCAAAGTTGGGCCTTCGAGTCCCTCTCTGTAGCAGCAAGTGACTCCTCCTCCTCCTCCTTCTCCAACAATCAATGCACGGCAGTAAAGGCTAACCACTGACATTAATTAGTACTGCAAACCAAACATGGAGAAGAAAAAAAAGAAAAAAAAAAAAAGTCAAATACAGAGTGCGGCACTGGCTGCATCCTGCTTCTGCAGACGAGCAACAAGATCACTCCTCAACTTACTGTCTGATTTATTTCTCGTGACCCCGTCACAAGATCTCCCTCCGCGGCGTACTCGTAACCGCCGTGTCCCCCTTTGACCAGAGAGCACACTGCGCGCCTCTGTCTTCCCGGTTTCCTCCCCACGCCGCGCCAGCCGCAATCACTTCCACGCCCTTACCAACTCGCTGCCCTTACAAATCCACACCACCACCCCCCACCCCCCAACAACCTCCTGCTCCATTTCATCTCAACCCCTCCTAGCCTCCCCGAGGCAAGAAATATGCCTCTCCATTCTCATCCCTCTCTGTCAAGAATTTTGGATATTCATAACTAGAATCAATCCATTCTTTTTTGGTAATGACCCAGAAAAAGGAGGTCACCTTTTAATAGCTCAAACACTACTTTGGCTTGATAACGCCTTCTGTTCCGAGCAGCCAGGAGTGTGAGGGAAGAGAGGAAAAAAAAAAAAAGGAGAGAGAGCTGAGATTATGTCCCAATGCAACAGTGCAAGGTACATAGCACAGCCCACACACCATCACCAGTCTTTTGTGGAGCTACAGCGTTTCCTGAATCACACAGACGTGGACGAAAGTAAAAGTTTCCATTATCATTCGCTACAAGTACCCAAATGTCAAGGAGTTGGTCAAAGAAGAACTGCATTACAGTAATCCATGATGGAGCAGGTTCTGGACCCCTGGTTTTCATAAGTCTTTACATAACTACGGGTGTCATTTTTGAGTAATACCCAGTAGAACTCGCACAGTGGTATTAAATACGGCGGTTTTAGATGAGTTGATGTCTGGAGAAACTTTTTTTTACCTCACACACACACACACACACACACCTCAGATACTACGGGCGTGATGTTTAGGCCCGAGGCAGATTCTGGTACCAAGGAATACAGATCAGTTAACCCACTAAATGTTTTCATCGTACCATTCCTAAGCTTTAAAGTCCATCTAATGAGAGGCTTTTCTGGCTGCATCAACCAGAGGTAGGTTGTTGAATGCTTTGCGTGGCTATCGATTAAAAAATTGCATAAACATTATATGGCAACCTTGGTGGTTAATGCAACTCCACATTTAAAAAATAAAATAAAAACAAAGGTGTAATTTTTACTGATGGGCCTTTCAAAAAAGACAGAATGTTAATTTTATGCTTTAGATTTACTTTATCTAAATATTGTGTGTGTGTGGGAGGGGGGGGGGGGGGTTTTTGTAAGTTTAATTAAAAAAATAATCATTTCTAAGCCTGAAAAAGTTTTCTAAAAATTGTGATTTAATTGGTTACAGCTTCTTCGGTTTTCACACCATGACTGTCTTGTTCTCAACGGCAGCAATAGCAGCCAAATTACTTTTTTTCTTTTTAATGAAGAGGAAAAATGTGAATGTCAATACCAAATCAGGCTAAATTTTTCCTGTTCGAGGTCGGAAAGGATTGTCAAATCATTTCAACAATTAGCCAGCAACACAGGTCCATCTAACACAGAACCAGTTTAATAAGAGAGATTCTGGATTGGCTACTTAACAACCACCAGTCGCCCAAAGTTGAACTGTAGTCAATCTGCAGTCTTTTAGGCATTTTATTTATTTTTCTTTTCTTATAAATAGGCTCTAGTGGCCTTTATTTGACAGTTGTCAGACAAGAAGTCAAAGGTCATCGGGCCAGGACTAGAACTGCTTCTATGATGGCCTCCGTATATGGGTTGCGTTCTCTACCAGAAGATGCTCTACAAGCCCACAAAGCAAAAAAGAGAAAAGAAAAATTTACTTTTCTGTAAATTTGAAGTCATGTCTAAAGAAAAATATAGGCAGGGATCAACTGCGACTGATTTTAACCATTTCATTTTAATGCAAAGTGAGTACTACTCCAATAAGTTAGTAGTTTTAAGAATGGAACTATAATTACACAGTTCTCTCATATGGCACAGCAACTGGATAATCCCACATAAGACAGATTTCATAGATGAGAGTTAACATCACGCGACCTCATTACATCCTTACAACTCTTCTCCGCTGCTTACCTGGCGCCTGCCTGCAATACCTGCCAACTCTCTCTATGCACCAAAGATTATCATGGGAAACCCGCATGCAAATACACACACAGATATAATACCCCACATTCAGCAGTGGTGGCTTATCGCAGGTTATGAACTGTCCACTCAGCAGGACACATGACAATTCAATCTCAGCGAGGCAAACGGATTTGCATCGACACGGCATCGAGGTGAAAGTGCTACCAAACCTCGAAACTGGGCTTGAGCACGTGTTGGCATTTCTGTCAGCACCCTGGAAAAATCACCATGTGAGTCAGAGGAAGAAGAGGGCTGACCAAAACGCAGCGTGGGTCCCGATCTTTACGCCATTGAGGAAAGTGGCCTCTTTACGGCACACAAAGAGAGGAGTCTGAGCCAAGACGGCCTGAAGCCCCACAAGACACCACCTGCCTGGCTAAATGTACCACACACAGGCTCTGAGGTCAACCTCAAGGCATGGATGTTACCTCCGCTGTGATGGCCCACTTCTCCTCAGTCATGACCCAGGCCATCCCAGGCCGCACCAAAAACAACAAACCTGCACACGTAGAGACGCAGAAAAAGAACCGTCGCCGCTTGTCGTCAGAGTCTGGATGTGCTGCTTTGTGCAGACGGCTCTGCAGCTGCTGAGAGGCCTGCACGCGCGCGTGCGTGTGTGTGTGTGGGTGGGTGTCGGAACTGTAAATCGAAGATGCATGCTGGAGCTTGTGCCACACACAAACACACGCATCGCAAGCTAACACACTTGGATTGAATCACCTCAGGATCGTCTTGTCTGTCGAGCGAGCGAGTGTCGTTCTAGTCAAGTGGGAGTGGGTGAGCAAAACCAGGATTCAGAGGGCGCAGCAGCGGTGTGTTTAACCTGCGTACCTTGTTAGGGGCATGAATTGCTCAAATTATTAAAAGGAAAAGCAAACTTGGGGTTCAAAATAGGGGTGGGCATTTACCGTATCGTTTATTGGGATAAATTTCTTGTCATGATCTTATTTCGATTTTAAATTCCTATCAATAAAGTTGAGGAAACCTCCAAAACTGTCCTTTTTTGATGTGATTGTTAGCTTTACTATTTTCTTCACTGCTTGTTCAACAAAAGAAACAACAGACATCAATAAAATTTAAAATATTAAATGCAGCTGGTGTGACTGGTGTCGCATAAAGAAGTGCGTCATAAACGGGTTTTTCAAAAGCAGCATTTGTGTTTGTGGGGTATGATACAGATACCTAAAAAAAGCAGTAATAAATAGTTCTTTTCGTCACTTTTATCATTATCACAATAGCACCAGAATGTATCGCGACTACTCTTTAAGTCCATATCGCCCGTCCCTAGAGCAAAACCAGAAAAGAGATGAATCTGCATGTCACCTGATTGGAGCATACCTGGACGAACATGTCTGCTTGTGCAAACCTGACTAATATTTCTAAGTTGTGATGGGAAGCGATAAACTTTGCAAGAAGCCACTGAACGACAGAGAGAGATGTGAAATTCAACTCCAGCTTTAGCATGCCGAATTTGATCCTCTCATGCGCCTGTAGATGGTTTTCAAACCACAAAGCAAAAAGCAACAGAAAAACAAACCCATACACAGTCAGGCATACAAATATGTCGTCTTGGAAAAGTATTCACACCCATTAACTTTTCCAAATTTAGTCGCATTACAAGCACCAATTATTAGCTGATCTGTCAAGACCTGAGAGGTCAACTAGAGAACGTTAGCAAACGATCAACATCATGAAGAACATCGAACCCGACAGACACGTCAGGGGAAAAGTTGTGGAGAAGATTTTAAAAAAAACAAAAAAAACCCACAAAGGTCAATATCCTGAGTTTTGCCAAAAGTCACTGCTTAGATGGCAAAATCTCAACTTTTACATTCAAACTCCACAGATCCATTCTTTAGGAATTTTGGCAAGAGGAAAGCTATTGCTGAAAGAAAGCCAATAGTCCCATATGAAGTTTTCCACAAGAAAATTGGTGTTAAACATTTTTTTCCACAGTGGAAGATGGTATTGGCAGTATCATGCTGTGGTAACATAATACCAGAAAGCTGGTCAGAGGTAATTGGAAGATGGATGCATCCAAAAGAAGACAAAATGCAAAAAAAAAAAGAACATTTACATAAAAAAATATACAGATATTTTTCTCATTTGACTCTAAACTTCAGTAGGTCTATTTATTTTCTATCACTATTTAGAACAAGTTGAGCTAACAACTCAACAAACACAATATGTGAAAAAAAGTTCAATGTTCACAGCAAAAGATGCAACTAAATTCAACAAACTTAGATTTAGATTTGTGGACTTCCAGTGCAGCAATATTCCACTATGCACAGTCAGTGTTGTAAAGGCCATGATGCTTTTTTACGCCTTTTCATTAAAGTAATGATTTATTTTTTTTAATTGGGAAAACAAAAAATGGCTGCTGCTGCACTTGGTTGAAGATTAAAGTGACAAGAAGTTTAGTTTTGATTTAAAAAATGAGACAGACATCCTTCTAAATTAAAAAAAACTATGTAAAGGTAGAATCAATTTTTAAAAATACCCATTTTTCCCCCCCAGATTATTAAAAGAAACTGCAATGTTGCAATAAATGTATAGCCTGTTCATAACCAATGGAAAAATCTTTGGCTTTAAACCAGTTAAACCAGTTTTCTAACAGAGCAGCTTTATGCATTTTTCCATTTTTCTTATCTTTAGCCAACTCTACAGATTCTGTCAGATCCAAGTTGGGACTCTGGATAGCCTGGTCCAAAACATAAATATCACTTCCAGTGAAAAATTAAACACCAAAATCACTTCTTAATAGGAGAATGACACAATCAGTTGGTGAGCTTACTTTGAAAACACTTTCAGGATCTTTACAGACACATTTATTCACCCACTTATGCCAATTATCTCTCTATAGCATAGAGCTAGTTCTGACCATGTAAAGAGCTCTGCAATACCCAACCATGTGCAAGGCTCCAGATCTACTGGCATTAGCAGCTCTACACACACACACACACACACAGAGAGAGCAGAAGAGTTAGAACATCCCCCCTTTGCCATATATGATCAAAATAAGACCACTTGGCAAGAGTAGCGAGTTCAGAAAAAACAAAGTCAGCCTACAATCTGATCCTCTTCCTGGTTCAACCAGACTGAAACACATTTTAACCAAGGTAACAACGAGGATCACATGCAACAATAAAAACAGAGCATTAAAATATGTCATCTGAGTCAATGTTTGAGCAATGCGGCACACTTTTAAGCCTTTGATCACAAAACATCCCTTTCTAGCAGCATCCATGTTTAAATGTAATACGCTGCAGCTAACATCGACTCACTAATGGAGCTTTACGAGAAGCCTAACCTCAAAAGGTTTTTGCCCAAGCATCTCACCTTCCTGACAGCTCCAGCAGTCCATCTACCCAAGGCAGCAAAGGCCGCAGTTTCTGGCTCGCTGTGTTTTGACCAAGTAGAGGCAAATTACTGCTCTGTGGAGCGGGATTTTGTCAGTATGGCCTGATATGGCACTCCATGACAAGCAGCCAGACTGCGGGCACTGCTTTACTCGAGACAGAGATGATATCTCAATATACGTGGCTACAATGTGTTGTTAGCTTAGAAAATACATAAGGAATCCGTCAGCTCTGAAAAAAATGTTTTAACCTTTAGAGACGAAAGTATGTCAAAGGATTTTCAGTCTTGTGCCCCGAGGTAAAAGTTAGCAATGCGCAACTTAAATTTTTTGAGTACTTACTGGTTGTGTAAAATAAGAAAAATAGAAAGACTGAAGTGGATCAAGCTTTTTGTTTGTGTCGATTCCACGACTTGGTAGCAAACTCCATTCCTCACATTTCGTAAACGTCCAACTTGACAAAACCTGCTGGTTACTAGAATCGGCCGATTTTCAGTTCGACTGGTTAGCCAGATGGAAACTCAAAAATCAGATCTTTTTTCTGATCAGTAAATGCACCACAACTAGACACAACTTTAGGCATTTGAAAACTAGGTCAGTGTTCACAACTTGTGAAGCTTGGTTTACTCGCTAATAAGTAAACCAAGCTAAAATGATTATAGAGGAAAATAATTGTGTCACTGAGATTGGGACTTAATTCACCTTTAAGTTACAGAAAGAAGAGAAAAAGAAACTTTCGACTTGACTTAGACTCCAGTCTTTTAAACAATCTTATTATCTTAAGTTAAATGGAGGGGAAACAAGCTAGTGAACTACACAGGCAGGCAACATGCTGCAAATGTTTCTTTGTTGTTGTTTTTTTCTTAACACAATGAAAAGGTGCGCTTGATTTATCATCCAGTGTCATTCAAAGAACATGGACTATTAATGGCTCATAATTTGTCCATGTTAGCTTTAGCTTCACACTACTGATGTCATCAATACTGCCCACAATAAATACTATTAAATGACTCCATGCGATTTCAGAATAATATTAACAAAACATAATTCAGACAAATTATTTTCCTGTTGTTAAGACGACTGAATCACCACACGGATACTTCCTGCTCATCAAAATAAAAGCTCTTTTTATTAAGTGGGATCATAAATTGAATGTTTCACCTCAATTAGTTAAGTTGCTATTTTTAGTGTACCATAATGTTTAATGATAAAACTTGATAGATTTTACTTATAATTTGCATAATAATATGAAGCAGCTATTTTGTTTGCCGAATTGTAGAAATAATTCTTAAATGTTAAAGTGTTAAATTACATGCAAAGAAGCGGTGCAGGTCTGCATTGCAGCGCTGTAGGTAAATTACATGGATTTCTGAAATTAGAAATTGTCTCTAATTTACAAAAGAACTACTAGTAATTTCTCTGCTTTGTTTCAAAACAGTAAAACACTGCTTTAAAAGTTTTACAAAACCTGTCGAAATTAGAAGCTGGCTGTTAATCTCTGATTTGTGCATTTCTAATTGGGTCAAAATCTGAACTACTTCTGAAGTCAGACCTGTATTTAATACACAACAGACAGTTTAAAAAGGTTTGATATTTAGGAAACTTTTGTTTTAGTTTCAAAAATACAAATCATTTCCAATGTTTCCCTATATAAAAAAATGTTATGTCGTCTTATCTGAATCTAGTAATCACTAATCATTTTATTAAACCCTTTTTTAACACTTTAATAAGTTAATAAAACTCCATTAACAGTTTCAGCCTACAAAATAAGGTCCAAAATAGACTCCCCTCCATTTTGATGTACTAAAGTCAACAAGGCGTATCCAGAACTGAAGTACTTATTCATTTACGGCCACCGATTTTGTAATAGCATATGAATTATCAGCAAATAAGTACTTATTAACAATTTTAGCTTTATCCAGTCATTAATAAATTAAATTATTGTGCAAGTGCTACTGCAGTCAGCTGTAACACATTATGTACAAACTGTGCATACTTAACTAGATTAAGCTGTCGGGGAACATTCTTGCAAGATCAGCTGAAATGAACAACAAACTGTATCTCCTGTACATGTGCTGAATTTGCTGAGCAGTGCAAACACAGAAAACCTCAATATTTACCCAAGAAGGCGATTGTTATCAATGTTCAACTCCAGTACAGTCGAGCACACCTGACGGCGGCTCTGTGGCTCGGTACAGCAAGTCTAAAGCGGAAGGGGTCACCGGTCTCATTTCCCTTGGGCAAGACGCCGAAACCCAATCGATCCGGCGGTCAGGGCAGCGTCTTGAAGGGTGGGCGCTGACAACCGAAGTAGTCTTCAGAGCAGCTTCGCAGCTCTGAAGAACTATAAACATCGTCTCAGTGCGGCACATGTGGTTAAACACTCGGAAACAGACATTGTCCTGTCCTCTCCGTGCAGAAGGCGACTCACTGAGGGTTGAATAATGCCAGAGGGGGATAATAGGAGTCAGTGACATCTTAAAGTCTGAGCAGCAGATGTGTTTAACCAAGCCTATTAGAGCCCGAACTAATCCTGCCTTACACGTCCTTATCCAGGCATTCACCAACAAGACTTAAGTCACACTGAACGATCCACTTATGCCGTGACTAATTGCAGCTCTTGCTTGCTCTCTGCCTTTCACCCTGACACTTTGATAAATGTCTTCTATTGCCTGTCATCAAAACCAGGGTTCATTCGGAGACACGGGCAGAGACCAAAGCACAACACCGGAGAAAGAAAGTCATACTGAGAGTTTAGATGTGGCCGTAGGCAGGGGATGAACAACGGTATCGAGGCATCAACCCCTCGGTCTGGCTGTGGCGTTGATGAATGGGTCATTTCAGGTAAGGAAGCGTGAACGTCGTCGTTCACGCAAAGCTTCGTGGGTTGTAGGAATAAGTTCTCCATTAAAATCCTCACAGTTCAAAGTGACAAAAATAAAATGCTGCAATAGAAAGTTATGGTGTGACCAGAACTTTATCTGGTTGAGCTGACAGAAGGTTGTTTGTCTCTACCGTATGAGACAAATGTGACTGTTTGTGTTTTCAGCAATTGGATTATTTCCAATCGTGACATGGAAACTAAAGAACGCCATCCACTAGAAGGGTAATTCTGTTTTTAAGCAATAGTTGATTAACTAAAAGGAAAATAATTTGTTAGGCATACTGACAAAAAAAAAAAAAAAAAAAAAAACACATTTACTTGAAATCTGCTACTTAAACTTCAATGTTATTTTCAACCCAAGACACAAAGTCAAACATGATTTTAGCAAAATATTTTAGGAAAACTAACACTCTGTTTTTAGAAATAAAGGTTTCACAAATTTCATTACACTTTTATAAATTAAGTACTTAAAAAACTGAAGACCAATAACCACAGAGAAACAGTTAAAATAAAATCACCAAACCTGATCTGTAGGGGTGTAACAATGAACAATCGATATCTTGCATACTTTTGGGAAAACCAAGAATCCTCCCACCCCAAATTTCACGGGAATAAATGTGTCACAAACTGTTCAAAGGAATCTGGACTAAGTGTGGAGTCATCCAAGTCCAGGTTTGACTGGTCCATATTTTTACACGTTGTAAAGAATCTGTTAAGTGTAAAATGATCCCGTTCTTGTTTGACCAGCCTAAGAATATTACGATTTCAACCTAGAAATTATTAAATAGCGTTGCAATAAAAAAAATAAAAATAAGATAACCGTTTGGCGCTGGTAGAACGGAGTTCGGTGTTATTAGCAACTAACAGTCAGTCAAGATCTTTACTTGGTGCTTTGAAAAAGACACTAAGAAAATATAAATATCAATGATATGCCCCCATTTATTTTTTCTACCAAGTACTCAAAAATGCTGCCAGATTAAAAAAAAAAAAAGGTTTCTTGAGTTTTTATGTAACCAAGTGTTGTCCAAGTCCAACTCTACTACCCAACAGCAAGGCAACGACCCAAGAACTACTTCCTTTTTCATACCAAAATAGGAGTTTTAAAGAAATAGTGTTGAGCTGAAAGCCTTTACATCCAGTGCCTATAAAACTATTTGCATTAATTTCACCATAAGGATGATATTTATCACTTTGACAGCAAATACGTTTTAATTCTGTAAATCTCTTGACGCGTCATCATGCTAGACACTTATTAACAGGCATTTTACTCAAAAATACCTTGGAGATTAAGTTATAATAGGAACAATTATGGCTTTTCAGTCTTTAAGATGAGTAACTAGTTTGTGTAAGGTCTTTGTGTATCTAACGTGACAATGAGAAACCCTGGTATTTTTCCTTCAAGTTCCCATATCATCAGAATCTCACACCAACCCATGCACGGTAGCTCGAACCCGTAGATGTGTCGAAATCCGTCCCTCACAGACAGTCTGGCAAAAACCCAAAATGATTGTAGCACACAAGCTTTTTCAAAAGCACAGCAGAAAAGCAAACACCTCTTTCCAGATCCTCTCACCTCAGCAGCGAGGTAGAGGAGAGCGCCACAGTGGTCGAAATGTACGACATGAAGCAGAATGTGCCCCATCAATGGTATGGCTCTAGTGCGGCCTACTTTACTGAGCTGAGATATTCAGCGGGGAAATAAAGGAGACACACATGTCGGATAACCAGGACTGCTTTTGGTGGGTGAGAAATGGGAGCAAACGTTTTGAAACCAAGGATGCAACCTAGATAATTCTAATTGTCCTAAAAATGGACACCTGTGTCCCCCCCCACCACTCCTCCACCTCCCCGTTCCCGCCTCCCCCTGCAAGTTTCCAACATTCGACGATCCAAAAAGGTGCTTGACGAGCGGCTGAGTGGCGGCGCATCTCTCGACACGCGCTGAAGGAAATGAAAAAGGAAAACGGGCGCATTTGTGATAAATCGCAGCCAAATGTTCCTGTGTCCACAGAACTATGAATCAATGCAGTGGAGCTCAACTTATTCAACAGCAGCTCCCACCTGCCCACACACCAGCTATAAAAATAGCTAACCTACTCAGCTAGACTCCAGGACGAGGGGGCAAATCCATCAGAATCCTTGTCCTCCAGAAGGGTAAACTCTGTGCAACGCAGTGCTTACCGAACAATAAAAAGAAATGCAGCGGTGACAAACTGGACACCCAGCAAGGTCTAAGTGAGGGAGCCAAAGCCCTTTTCTAGCCATACAAATGTTATGCAACATGTTGAAGGCAACTCAAAGCTGCTGCGTTTTTTTTTTTTTTTGTTTTGTTTTTTTTCTACCCTCCAGACTCCATTAGGTTTCTAAGTGTATGTGAATCCATCTTGAGCTCTCACATTAGAGATGTAAAGGCCGGAAGCTGCACAAATAATAAAAAGATTAATGAATATAACATGGAACGGAAGTCCATTCAGAACAACGCTCATGGATAAACAATAGACATCCACTGATAGGGCTTTTATTGGCCCACACCAATTTAAAGTTTTGTCTAATGCCCTACCCGCCGCCCCAATCTCAACGGTTATAAAACACATAAAATAAATTGCAAGATTATTCCCTCTGATGCAACAAAGGATATGTAACCAACTTTCTTTATATCTAAATTTTAGACTCATTCTCAGACATTTGTAATTGGGTAAACAAAACAAAACAAAAAATGTGCAAGATTTGCTGACACACGTCTGTTTCATTGTTAAACTGAAAAAGCACATTTAGGCGCAGGATAATGAAAAAATTCTGAGTTTCAAACTTGATGCATGAAAACAAAACAAAAAAAAGTTAGATTTTTTTTTCCCAGCCTCTGAACTGCCAATAAATTGGTGTAAAAAATTAACTAAATAACTGCTAGTACATCCACATGTACAGAAATCCTGAACATCTTCAATAACAAAAGACATTAAAAGTTAGACATTAAAATTAAAACAGTTACTTTACTTTATCTAGTCAACTACAATGCACTTATTGAGCTATACCGATTATCATTATTTTTATACAGATACATCTTACGATTGCTAGTGATTATTGTATTATTTCTACACTAAACTTAGAATGACTTTGCAATGATTTCCTTGTAGTAGCAGCACAGTATAGAATAAAAATGATGACAATGACGGGTGAAAGTTGCCCTAATAATTATGAGATGGGAAATTACAAAAGGTGGAAACAGAATGGCTCCAAACTAAAAAGCTGTGCAATGTGGCTGTGGTGTTCTCTGTTGTTCACCTGAGCCAAGTCTTCCTGTTGTCTGCTGGAGGCAAAACAGGGGGAGTGTTTTTTTTTGTTGTAGAAATACTCAACTAAATTTTCTTTAAACTGCGTAATCTTTTATTCAATGGAAGTTGAAACTGATTAATTTGAAAGTATAAGATCATTCTACAATAGTTAAGGTTGCTGGAACTATAACTAGCCTGCAAGGAAGCGTTTGTTTTTGACAGCCGATTTAACCACAAAAAGAAAATGGAGAATATTGTTTTGTGCAAAAAAATCAGTAGTGCAAAAAACATGGAGTCCTGCAATGAACTATTTCATGCAAAACAAGCAACCACCGTTAGTTGCGTTCATGATTGCCGTTTGCAAATCCTGCAGTTAATATCTTTTTTATAAAACATTTGGAGAAAATGTATCATTAAAAAGTGAAGGGGTTGCACAAAATGTCTGACTGCTTTACTGGAACATAAGTGTGTCAACATGTTGTTGTTATTATTATTAGTAGTAGTGCTAATATTTTCCCCATCATTTCACTCAAGTCTTTTATTCTAATAATTACACTCAGCTTGTTTTCACATTAAATCTGTCAACTGTAATTATTGCGATTTAAATGATTGTTTAAACGGGTCTCTCGTAGAAATCACCTGTAGAAATAAACCTGAAGTCAATAAATGGGATACTTCAAAATGACTTCTATTTTTTTCCTTTTTGCTAATGTAGATGTGTTAAAAGTCCAAATATTGTGGCAGATTTTCACACATCATCTCATTAAAATCTCACTAAGAATTTCTGAAACTGATTCAAAGATCATTTGTTGCAGATCCAAAGCGCAGGCATAAAAAAAAAAAAAAATTAAAAAGCTTTTGCTTTGTGTTACAACCAAGTCTTATTTCTCTACATATTGCTTCATTGCATTTACTTTTGCAGCAGCAGCAGCAAAAGGGCTTTCTTCATGCGGGAGCTGGTGTTTTTACTGTTGGAAAACAAATAGCCCAACAACTGCTGTACATAAATGAGCAAATTGCTTAACAGCTCAATCTCTATCAGCAACACATGCTTCCTAATGCACCCTGCTTCTAGAGTTGCTACGAATGGCAACAAAATAATTTCACAAGTTTCTTTTAATAAATGGCAAGACGTGTCACAGGCTAATTACAGTTTGCAGCATGGACACACAGCGCACTGAGATTGCTTTGTTATGAGCTCGGCAGACACTAGAAACTCCCTGAATATGCTATTTGAAGTTCAGAGCATGCAAAATATTCTTTAGGCTCTTACGACTAAGGAAGTTGCATCACAGTTCATTCACTGTGCAGAGAAGGTCACAAAAAAAGAAGAAGAAGAAGAAGAAGAAAAAGAAGAAGAAGAAGAAATTTGCAGACATGCGTTATTTACATGCCGGTCAAGTAAGAGAAAAATTTTAGATGCAGTGTGCAAGTTGTTAAAAAAAACAAAAAAAAAAAACTTACAAACAAAAAAGGTTATTAAATAAACTAAGAAGAACCGAAAAGAAAATTTTAATTCTGAATATGTCAAATTCAGATCCAACAGGTCAGACCTCTCAGAAAATCTGTATTGACCAGAAAACCTATATCACTACATATTTAACTTCATACTTTTTTGAATTACCTTTAGAAAAATAAAATCACGTTATAGGGATATACATATAAACATGGATCATCGTGTAATTACTGCTTTTTGGATAGAATTAAACGTAACTGCTAACGTGCCATCAAAGCACACTTTAAAAAACTCAAATAGGCAAATCAGCACTTTGCATTAAAAAAAATGCACAAACACAACTATGGAAAAGCCAGTTCTGTGCATTTCTAACCATCATCCACTTCTAAATAAAAAGAGAATAAGAAAAGTCACAAATGTTAATGACTTAAAGAGCTATGTGAAGTCCTAATTTTCCATTTTCTAAATTTGACCATAATAACCAATAAAACTTGCAACAGTTTGATCCCTGGTGCAGATGAAATCATTCATCAAGGAGAGGCAGTAGCACAATGGAAATGATTAATGACAGGTTTTTGGAAAAACGTGTGGCTGAAAAACAAATTGTATTTACAATTGTTTTACATTTGTTTATCAAAGTATGTGTTTTAGTGGTTCAATTAAGGTGTTTGTTTTTTTTTGTTTTTTTTTACACGTCTGTGCCCAGGAAACCTTTGTTTCATTATTTGTCCGTGCTTTTCACGTATACGCCCCTGGTCAATTTGAATGCCCAATGTTTTTTTTTTTCCCCCAACTAATCAGAATTCATGCAGCGCATTTCAGAGAAATCATATTAAAAGCCTCATAGTGAAACCTGCCTTCCAGTTAGCAGACTGGGTAGCATATTTATTAGCATTGCCAAAAAGGCCCAAGACGGTAAGTTGCCCACACAGCAAAACAAAACACTGCGAGCGATAACGGAGCTTGAACGTTTTCATGCTACATACCGAGCAGCAGCAATTTCAGCTCTCTCCTGGAGTCCCGCTTGTCTCGGCGGAGTTGTTTGTCAATTTCTGCATTGATTCGTTTCGACTCCTTCGCCTCCTCGCTCAGGCAGCAAGCCATCATGGACTCCAGAGTCATCCCCCCTGGTTGTGGCAGCCCGGATCAAACGGGACCTGACGAACACTGGCTCACGGTTTCCGTTTCTCCCGAATCCCCGGCCCTCGCTTGGCTCTCAAGCAAGCGAAGGAGGAGGCGGTCAGTCGGACTGGACTGGACTGGACTGGACGGACGGATGGATGGTCGGGGCTGGGGGAGGGGAGACTTAGCCAAGGGGCCTCGCTGTCAAGTTGTCCCCCGGCCGGGAAGAAGCGCGACTTCACCCGGATGTTCCACCGTAAATCACGGGAGATTCACACTGGAAACGGGAGCTAAGGACTCCTCTGACTGCACCGCTCTGAACACAGCTTAGGTTTTTTGCTTTTTTGTTCCTAATGGCAGCAACTTAAAGCCCCTTTAGGTTTTTTTTTTTTCTGTCACTGCCTTTTCCAATTCAATCTTCACCATCCGTCAAGAGTGGTTCAAACCTGCAGCATCCAACCCGATGACAGCTGATGTGTCTGCAGTCTCTTCGGCGTTATTCCAACAACATCAGTACAACCTCCCCTAAATTAGGCCAAAGACAGTCGGGAGTGCTCGCCCTGCTAGCCCGCTAGCTCGCCCAACTAAACAGCGCCTCGGCTAACGTAGTGACAGCCCGCAGTGATTGAAACAGCAGGCTGGTTGAAGGAATTTGTCCGCCTAGCTAAAAACAACAGGACAACACCCAGTTACATCCTGAGTCATCCCGACGGTAAATGACAAAGCTAGTGCAAAAAGCTGGAAATAACGGAGAAAAATCTCGTGCCGAACCGGCGGCCCTTGCCGTAAATATGTTCACATCAAACGCCCGTCGCAGGAATAAGGTGGGCACACTCCTGGATGCTGCCAAGCGAGGCGGAGGAGGGAAGCGCGGCGTTGACTGACAGACGGCGGACTGCATGAAACAGGTTTGGGGCAGACCAATTGAATGAGCGAGGCGGGTCTCGGGGTGGGATTTGTATCCGAGCGCCCCAACTTACGTCCATGAGATGCGAAAATTGTCCACAGCATTTATAACCGTCTCATATTATAAATGTAGGACGCGTGTGGTGTGGTCTAAACAAAGTGTTTGCGAAAATGGAAAAGTATGCCTGGAGCACGGTGTTAAAGTGGAACTAGACCCATATTTTAACGGCACTGAAGCAGCACCGCCGCATAAAAAAACAAAAGCGACGTAACCAGAAGGCGAAGGTGTGCTGGAACTGCAGCGACATCTTGAGGCCAGGGGGAAGAATTGCATAAGACTCATTCACAAAAATGTGGGCTACGCAACTTCCAACAGTCCGTAAACCTCTCATATTTTATTTGCAATAAATAAGAAATTTATTGCAACTAAAATATCTTTTTAAATATGAATTTTTTTAACATAGAAGTATTTCTCCTCTTCCTTTCGGAAACATCTTAAACGTCCTTGCAAAATGCTGAGTTTATAAAACTTGAAATTTTTTAATACAAAAAAAATCTGAAAAGCATGGTGTGTTACCAACTAAAATGCCTTGCAGTCATCTACCTCCAGATAGCTAACTTGTTAACACAATCTAGTCATCTGTCATTTATTCTCAGTTTAAATTCAGCTGCCACATGAGAGCCTTGGAGGTTTGTTGGAGAACATTGGTGAGCAAACGGCATCATAAATACCAAGGAACATACCAGCAAGTGAGGGATAGAGTTGAGACATTTATAGCAGGGCTAGGTTATAAAACAACATCTCAAGCTTAAAAAACTCTCACTTCACCGTTTCTAAATTTGATCATAATAACCAATAAAACTTGCAACAATTTAGCCGTATTGCCCAGCCCTAGATCACATTTCATAATAAAAGAAAAGGGGAAGAGGATGCCATATCTGCTAAAGTTCCAAAACAAGGTTGTCCAACCAAGCAGACGGGCTAGATAAGGAAAACATCAACAACCGTAACAACCATAAACATTCAGTCATAATGAAGAATTCTTGAGGTATTTTGCAAATAAGAACGGAGGGGGAAGGGGGGAGTCAGTCTTTAGATGTGCAAAGCTGGTAGAGACACTATTGGCTTCCAGCAACATACAAAAAAAAGTGATTCTGTAAAACACCAGCTCTGGGAGGATGAATACAAAGCCATTACATCATTTCTCACTTTAAAAAAATAAAATCATACATTATTTTTTGTTTTACAAATATGCACGTCTTTTAGATTTCCACATAAAATCCCAAATAAAATCCATTGAAATTTGCATGTGGCAAAATGTGCAATAGTTCAAAGGGATCAGTATTGTAACTGCGTTAATGCACCTGCGTTTATCTGGCGGTAGAAATCATCTTCAGGTTAGGTTTTGCATTTCCGTAAGAAAACAGACTGGACTGAACTGGCCTTAATGGAGGAACTGATACCAGACAGGCAAGTCAACATGCTGTTTTTTACAGAGAAGATGAAAGCGCACACCTGTCTGTGTTCAACATCAAAAAGTGTTTATGCTTTGAATGAATAAGTTCAGTAGGTTATATATTTGCAAAGACAAAACTGATATGCCAGTTGAGAAAGCTTTCTCGGCAGCTAAACTCAGGTCCTTTGCTGTTGGAAATAGTCACAGAAGAGGCCTCGGACCTCCTCGGCATCACTTTGGTCCATGCTGGCAGGAGCCAGGGCTTTGTGGCAGGGCTGGGGGTTCTCTGCCTCACACACCTCCACCTGCCACTCTGCTTTGAAGGCATCTCCGTGGGACTCGCACATGTTGTGCAGAATGCAGCAGGCCAGCATCATGGTGGGCACCACGTCCAGCCCGCAGTCGTTCCTCTTACTCAGGCACTGCCAGCGCGCCCTGAGTCTCAGCAGCGCCTCCTCCGAGGCGCGCAGCGCTCTGCCGAGGCGCCGGTTGAACAGCTGCTGAGGCTCCGGCAGCGCCGTGCGACATCCCCGTCGGCTCTTTTGCTCCGGATAGGCCTTCATGAGCCAGCTCTGGAGCGGGTAGCAGGCCTCCCCCAGCAGCACATACCTGCAGACAGTAGATGGGTTTCAGGCTGAAAATCAAACAACACAAGGCCCTCAGGCACAAACGAGTAAACAATTTATATATTCCACTTCTGAGGCTGACCTGGTCAATCTAATCTGCTTTGCATTTCCAACTAATATTTTTCCAAACGCTTAAAAGCTTTCTTGCAGTCTCATTTTACATCTTTTATAGCAGGAAAGATGGTTTTTGTTTGATTGGTGTCAAGTTTTGTTAGTTTTATGCTCAGTATTCTGAATTCAGTTTTGATTACCTTAAATCTTAAAAGTAAGTATTTTCATTTTACCAGATTTTTTCCCCCATACATGTTGTTTCTTGTTTCATTTTAGTTGTTTTAGTTGTCAAAAGTATAATTTCCCAGCTTAAATTCATTTAAAGTTTATTAGTCTACATGGAGTTTGAAATTACGTGTAACAGAATCTTTGGTTATTGTTTTTGGGGGTTTTTTGGGAGGGGGAGTTGTTGCTGAAGAGAACAGATTTTTATTTTTGCAAAAGGTGATCACATTTTTGGGATCATTTTGAAATGGTTAAATGGTTTCGGTTCTTTTACAATTTTTTTTTTTGTTGTTGTTTTTTAGTAATTTGCGCAGCTGCAGTTTAATGTTTTGCTACCAATACACAACAGAGTGGTGAGAAAGGAGAAAATGAGTACAACAAAAACTAATCAATAATTATTGATATCAACTGATAAGAAGCACTTATATTGTGATATATTTTTCAGCCATGTTTCCAACCCCTAGATCACATTTTGTAAAAAAAAAAAAAGAAAGAGAGAAATATTAGTGAAACAAAAAGACTGAAGGATGATTTTAACTGATCCATTGTCGTCATGTGAAGGTTGTTCTGTGATGTGTTTACTTTCTTACTAACTGTACCTAAGCGGTTTCCCCATGAAGACAGGCGTTTGGGCAGGAGACAGTCCACCCTCAGCAGCTGTGGCCCACAGAGCAGAGTTCTGTAAGATCTCAGCTGGATCGGTCCCACCGGGGAAACTGGCACATACATCCCAGAAGTAGCCTTGACCGCTGATGGCAACCTGGAGAGAAAGCAAAATATGTTACAAAAGAAAGTCTAAATCGGATGTGAGCGGGAACGTGAGCCACACAGACACCTGAGACAGGACAGATAGCCAGCCAGCGGGGTTGGCGTAGTCCGACGCGTTGCTCGATGGGGTGATGATGGCTGTGTGAAGCGTTGTGATGGCAGCCACGCAGTGAGGAAAGCCCAGGTAGGAGTGGAAGAGCTGGGCCGATTCCTCCAGCTCCTGCTCGGTGGGGGGACGCAGGTACGTGGAGCTGAGGAGCGCCACGATGGCGTGGCACATGTCTCTGACACACCTGCACACGGTGGACTTCCCCACACCGAACAGGGCGCTGATGGTGCGGTACTCGACGTTGGACGCGAGACGCCACAGGGCCACAGCCACGCGCTTCTCTACCGGCAGCGCCAGCCGGAAGCTGGTGTCCTGGCGCGCCAGGCGGGGCCTCAGCTTCTCGCACAGGTAGAAGAAGGTCTCCCGGCTCATCCGGAATTTGTCCAGCCAATCAGAGGGCTGGAACTCCGTCATCACAACCCGCTCCCACCAGTCGGAGCGGGGAGTGGTTGTCCAGGGTCGGGTGCGGATGCGGACGTTGGAGCGCATTCCTCCCGCTATCATCATCTGTCGGGGCAGAGGCAGAAAAGATCAGAAGAACTGCTTTTGGAAGAGGCTGGAAGTTTCAAGCTTGCTTGTCATCCTCAGAAAATTTGGGTCTTCTCAAGACGCAAACCTGTACATCAGCTAAATAAGGTAAAAACAAGCTCTAGTCCCCTCTATATAGGTTACAAGCCAACAAGAAAGTGTTTTCTTTGGTTTATTTGGGTATGGTTTTAAAAGTACTTCCCAATAGTGTTCACATTAAGTTTTTCCCCACTTAATCATATAAAACAAATAAAGTTTAGTGTATTTTATTGGGATTTTCAGGGGATAAACCAACAAAAAGCAATTTATAATTGTACTGTGGAAGGATATGAATCATTGGTTTCAACCCTGAAAATGTAGGTTGCATGTATTCAGCCCCTTTACTCGTGAATAAAATCTATTTCCACCATCTGCCTACACAAGACACCATTTAAGTAAATGGTAAATGTAATTTACAGCTTAAATGATTTTGTGTGAAGATTTGTTAGGGAACACATGCGAACAAAAGCATCATATGTTTTTGTATGTTTACAATATTAGTAGTTTCTTCTATACAACTAGCCTTTATGAAGGAATGAATGAAAGAAAGCCACCGTAAAGAGAAAGGCTTTAAAACTCTTACCAGGAGTTTCCCTGGTGTACAAATGCACAACACAGTTATGTGTGCAAAAGGGACCCCATATCAAGAGTTCAGCTCTGGATTTGAGACATTTTAACTAAAACTGAAGTTCAAAGCGCCAATAACTATAGATTATTACCGAACCGGCTCCCAAAGCACTGACCATGAGCATCCTCCTCTGTCTCTGGAAGAAGTACTGTCGATGTCGGATGCGCCTCTGGATTTCATCGCGCCTCTGAATGTCTGCGTGGTTTATGTCTCTCCTGCGCTTCAGCAACATGTAGGTCAGGAGAAACATCAAGGAGCGCTGCTGCTCCTCCTCGTCTCCCATTCTGGAGAAATTAACGGGGAGTTAACTCGGATAAGGCGAGAGCATCATACTGAACTATCTGAACGGTTAGAGAAGCGAAAACCAAGCTATGATGTTTACTTCCGCCTTTGCGTCCAATGTCTGTTTCTAAATGGTGCTGCCATCTAGTGGTCATACGTAGTCACTGTGCCTGTAGGTCAAAGATCGAGCAAAGTCCAATTTTCACTTTTTTATTGATAATAAAACGGACTTCATAAAGTTATACAGTAAAAATACAGTAAAACCGACACCGTAGCTACAAAAAGAGGTGGTCTACGCAAATGCTGTTTGTTGTTTCTTTAACAGTTTTTTTTTATTTAGTTTCTTTGTGTTATGTTGAATATCTATCTCTTCTTCAAATCGTGACTAATGGTAGTACTTTATTGTTCTGTGCTTGTAATTAATTTTGATTTACTCTCTTCTCAGACTTGAATTTTTAGTTAGGCAATGATTTGGTAGAAGTTTCCAGACACGTTGGATTGTTTTTAAAATACCATTATTATTTTTGACACACTTAGTCACAATAGAAAAGCCAAATGGAGAATGTTTTGATTCCCCTCCTTGTCGACGCCAACGCTCTTGGGAGGATCAGGTGCATGTTCGCAACTTTGGATGAAAAAAATCTCTAAACGAGGATAGCTACTTCAATGTCTGCAAAACAAAAAAAATATATTTTTCTGTATTTTCTTTAAAATAATATATTGCTTAGTGAGCAATATTAACTAAAGGAGGTTCAGTGTATGCATGAAACTTTTGAGACACAAATCATCAGAAAGGCTAATCAACATTTCTTACAGCAGGTGTAGCTAAATTTTAGCTACACCTGCTAAAATTGTGTGGCAGGCATATTAGATTTTGATAGTAAGGTTGGAAAGACACCTCAGCCTGCCAAAATAGTCATTCTGATTGATATTTTTGTTACTTTTCCAATTTGGAAATACAAGACTTCTGAGAAATAATGACCTGCATGTTTAACTGAATCACATCCTTTAAAAAAAAAGCATGCTGTAGCAATAGATAAGATTTTTTTTTCCTTTTTGTTTTTATTGATGTGCCCAACAAGTGAAGGGCTTGTACTACTATTTCAAAATATCTCTCCCTAAAAGAATCTGTGATCTAGATACTAAAAAAGTAATTACACTTGCAGAAATATATGTTGTTGTTGTTTTTTTCTCATTAAAAAAGTTTCTGAAGACGAATACTTATAGGAGCTGATTTAATAAAATATCAAAAGTCACCAAAAGTGTTTACTGTGGTTACTGAGTTTATTGTTAGTGTTAAGGTTTGTTTTTATTCTGGAGTTTTCAGACGTGTGTTAGAGATGAAGGATTGTTTATTGCTGTACATTCATGACATCTATGTACCTCTAGGATACAACTTTTACACGAGCGATGAACAGGTCTGCGGCTGCGTTTTCAAACTCCTTCGCATCCATGTTGCCACCGGGCCCACGGGTCTGGGCTCCGGCCATGGCCTGTGCCAGTTTGTGGGGGGAGATCTTGGCGCTGGCCTCCAAGTAGCGGATAGCCTTCGCATTTGCTTCCAAACAAGCACTAGATTTAGCGTTGGCATTAACGAAGCAGTTTGCGTCACAGTCCTGGGAGGTCTCAAGCGCTTCCTTTAAGGTCCCAAGCACTGCGGAGCACAGGGCCCTGGTGGCTGGCCCCTCGTCGGGGCAGCACACCTCGGCGTAAAGCCTCTGAGCCTGCCGGATGTAGTCCGAGAAAACAGCACAGGTGAGCACGCCATGACGGAAGACATCGTAAGGGACAGCTTCGTGGTCCTGGCAGCAGAGGCGTCGTAGGAGCGGGGCGGAGGTTGAGGCAGGGACGCCGCCTTCGCTGCAGAGGCACTCCAGAGTCTGCGTGTAGAGGCCTCCTTTTACGCCCCCGCTGCCCTCTGCGTCAGGAGGGACGTCAAGGCAGGAACCATCTGGGCCCTCCGGATTCTCACTTGCCTGCCTCAGACACCCGTTAAGGTTCAGGAGGTCGTAGGCCACACGAACATTGTTGCTGAAAGCTGATCTAAAATACAGAAAAATCATACGGTCAATGTGTAGAAAAATGTCTTTTTTTAGTTTATTGTTACTAAAGATGTGTATTGACTGTTATTTTCCCAGCAGCGACAGAAAAACAGCAATCTCCGAGACAGAGGGCTAGAGACGAATAAGAGCAGGGGGATTTTTTTGGAGCTAAGTGAATAATCAAGTGTTTTGTTCTTTCTGACAACAGTGCTAAAATGTCTTATTGAAAAAATAGCATTATAAACTCAGTAAACAGATATTTTCAAAGACATTACTGCCAGTATGATAACTTATACTAATAATAAGAAATGAAATTGTTGGGATGATAATACAGTATCCCTAAAAAAAAACCTCATTGAACTTTTTCACTTTTTTCTCACATTACACCTATAAACTTCAGTGTCTTTAATTACGATTTTATGTGATCGACCAACACAAAACTGCCTTGTTGTAAAGTAGAAGATAAAGTAAACATGTTTCTAAAAATAAAAAATGCACAATAAATATTGTGGTGGTGTATCGGTGCCACCACAATATGTACTGCTGGGGTGGGATGTTCACGGTGCAGTGTTTGTTTTCTCCCAAATTTGCATGCAGGTCAAGCATCTTATTTCATCTGTATGGTGTTCTTATAATGTAAAGGACTTTGAACTGCCTTGATGCTGAAAATGTGCTGTAAGCAAATAAACTTGACTTGACTCATGAGCTCCTTCTTTTACTGTTTCCAAATAAATACGTAAAAATATGAGAATTAATAATATTTTGTGTTGATCTATCGCATAAAATCATGACATTATACTTTGCAATATGTTTCTGTAAAATGAATACATTTGAAAAAAAAATACATACGCATTTGTAAAATTGTCGATACATTTTTAAGTGTTTCTCAATCAGCAAATGTAGTCTCGCGAATAGTAATCCTACTGACAAATGCTGGTGTCTATGGGTGCCTCAAATTGAGCGATAAATCCGCCCACACCTCTGAGAGTGATGCGCCAGCCGCAGGTGCCACAGCGCCCTGTTAAGACGCTGCTGCTCGTGTGCGCCTGCGCCAGCAAGGCCGGTGCTCTGCTGCTGCTGCTGCTGCTGGTCCTCATCCCCGCATCCAGCCGTCCCGCTGTCCGTAACCGAGGCCAGGTTGCAGAAGTGGTCGGCCAGGAACCCGATGGGATCATCCGACCTGGCCTCGACCATCTTCAGAATGGCCCCGCGGAGCAGGTCCCCGACGCCGGCCTGCTCCAGGAACTCCCTCTCGCTGTCCGATTTGACGACTTTGCCCGAGGACATCCCCGAAGGAAGAGCCGCAGACCGGCGCTTCTCCTTGTCAGCCATCGCTGTTGACGTCCCGTGTCGCAGCAACGGCAGCGGAAGTGATGGAGCACCGGTCGGGAAGCAGGAAGCAGTGCGTCATACAATAATAGCGCATTGTTGAAATTTGTCAATATAATGACAGTAAAGAACAATACATTTGGATAGATAGATAGATAGATAGATAGATAGATAGATAGATAGATAGATAGATAGATAGATAGATAGATAGATAGATAGATAGATAGATAGATAGATAGATTTGGAAAAAATATACTTTATTTTGCTCATAAAATAATTTTGATATCGTACCTGACTGAAAAAAAAATTTATGTAAACATCTGATTTCTGCTCCAGATGGGTTTCACAAGGCCAAATTGAATTACAAAGAATCTATAGTTCATAAAAATAATTCAGTCTAAGCTCGAACCTTATACACTTTTTGGTTGTATTAATGATCTTAGAAAAACTGTTTAAAAATAGTACTCCATCTTCAGCTCTTCATTAAGCTTTTATAAATCTCTAATCTTTTTTAAAGGGGAAACAGTTGTTATAAAATACTATATATATATCAAATATGATTTGAAAGACATTTTGCATCTTAGTTTGACTATTTGAAATTGACCTCTGTCTCTTTAAGGAGCTCCTGCTCTTCAGCCCTTCTTTGTGGAAATAAGCAGCGTTTAGGTACCCCCTGAATGGTTGCTATGGGAGATTCAAATATGAAAGAATTAAAGCAACACTGTGGGTATGTGTGCTTTCAATTCTTGTTCAATTCGAAAAGATTTCAGTGATTAAATAGGATATTTGACTGTTTCCTGAATCGTGTGACAGAAGGATTTAAGTGGCAGCTAACTGGTTGTCTTTTCATGATACAGATAGGAGAATAAAAGTTTCCTTTAACTTTGAACATCTGAGGTCAAGTAGCTGTGAAATTATATATTTTCGATTACACACCTTCTGGTTTTATCTAGGGCTGCACGGTGGTGCAGTTGGTAGAGCTGTCACCTTGCAGCAAGAAGGTTCTGGGTTCGATTCCCGGCCCTGGTCTTTCTGCATGGAGTTTGCATGTTCTCCCTGTGCATGCGTGGGTTTTCTCCGGGTTCTCCGGTTTCCTCCCACAGTCCAAAAACATGACTGTCAGGTTAATTGGCCTTTCCAAATTGCCCCTAGGTGTGAGTGTGTGTGTGCATGGTTGTTTGTCCTGTGTGTCTCTGTGTTGCCCTGCGACAGACTGGCGACCTGTCCAGGGTGTACCCCGCCTCTCGCCCGGAACGTGAGCTGGAGATAGGCACCAGCACCCCTCCCGACCCCACTGAGGGACAAGGGTGAAGGAAAATGGATGGATGGTTTTATCTGTCCTTATCAGCAACAACACATTCATTATTTTTTTTTATTAGTTTGGATTTTAGTTGTTGGACCAATAAAACATAGTGTATAATTGCTAATGATAAAATATTATATTAAAGTCTAAAATATTGTAGCCTGCATGCTTAGCAACTTTACTGAAACTCTTAAACAAAATCCAGAGCAAAAATTGCTTACATTACTCATTAAGTACAGCCTGTCTGTTAAAACATTTAACCAAACGTGAGACACCGGATAAATTTAACAAAAACTTAATGTTCAACCTAAAAATTCTAATTTTATTGTAAAATACTCAATTTCACATAAAACCTTTAAGAATTCTGCAATACATCAGAAACAAGATGTCAACCCTAAACCAGTGAATGCAACATTCCCTCTTTTCACACCATAGGCTGTCTATTCAAGTAGAAACAATACAGTATTAAACATCTATTTTTCAGATATATACATTACATTTGTGCTTTAACATTCTAAACTTGAAAACCTACTTTAATTTAAACATTGTAAACTCGTAAAAACAGCATTAAGTAATTTAAAAACAGTGAAATGTTAAAAAGGTGGAGTACACAAAAGATTTGGTCAGTTACTGTGTGTGGTTTCCACACATTTCTAAACAACTGTGGTCTCTACCCTCAAGCACATTTAGCTAATTCCTTTTTATATTTGGATCAAAATTTGATCAACTGGGGTGTTTGTTCATCTCAAACAATTCATTAAACTTCGCAGCAGTCCATTTTGGGCTTCAGTGGAATATCTGCCGTTACATAGCGCAAGCCGTGTCGCTCTGGTGAGTGTAGATGCCGTTTTTCAGTGGTACAGAGGTATGGTTCCCATTGGCGAGGGCGGCTTTTTTTAGTGTGGCCACATCGTTGTTGATGTAGGTTGAGTGCGCCGTCAGGAAGTTCCTCTGCAGCTTGTGCTCCAGCAGCATGTGGTTCTGGGGAGGAAGGCCAAGGCACGCTCTGGACAAGAACAAAAAGAGATCAGTCAGAACTTACAATTCTTGTGTTGGATGGAACGTTAAGTTCATTAGAGAGAGAGAGAAAAAAAAACACATTCTCATTTGAAAGCAGTTCATACCTCATGATGTTTTCTATGCAGGCTCTCTGGCGGAAGAAGGCATTGACGACTGGAGTCCCTGATGGGACCAGAGGGGCCTTACAGAGGAAGGAGAGCAGAGCGAGGACGCTGTGGAAGGACTGGAAGTCCTCCTCTCCCTGAGGCCTGACTGTCACTCGCTGGCAAAGCTCAGTCAGGATAACCAGGTCCAGGATGATCGGGCTGGCCAGGAGCGAGTCCTGTTAAGATTCAAAGAGGAAAATTGAAAACTTAAGCTGAGTCAAAACAAAGCGTTTGTTTTCTTAGTTTATCTTGATTATTATGAATAACTAAGTTCAAATTAGAGTAGTATTTGGTAATAAATGAAGCTGTTAAATATAGAAGAGCTATGTCTCATATGAAGCTATTTAGATGTCTGATGGTGTGGGCAAGGCATTCTGCAGAAATGCTCGCCTTTTTTCTTTTTAACCACTAGAGGGAGACAGAGTAAAAATATCCCAAATCAAGACGAATGTGTTTAATTTGGAGTACTACAAATTTTTTAAAAATACTATCAAAAAGTGTATATTTGCCTTCTCCCCATTTACTTTGTTGACCCCAAATAAAATCTAGTACAAGTGCCTATAAAAGTTCCCTAACTAAAGAGTTTTGAAAATTGATCAATGAACAAATTTAACTTGGATGCTGTGCTTCTGTGTCCAGCTGGTAGCAGAATGAGTTAAGACAGTGTGTGACCTGCATGTGTCTCTTTGTATTAGATTTAAGGCTTAAAAAGATGGATTATCATCGGGATCAGTTGCTCCTGAGCCTCTCCGCTGTAACACTGCTTCCACTCTAATCTCATGGCGGTTTTGTTGCTGAAATGCATTGATACTAACCTCACAGGTGTTGTGGAGCGCGATGGTGTTGAGCCCGCCCATCATTATTTCGGATGTGTACTCATCCATGGCGCGCTTGCTGTCTCCCACATATGGGACGTGTTTAATCACCACCTGATGTAGGAGGGAGATGCGGCAGAGGTTCACCTTGAGCATCCACACAAAAGTTCCAGTGTGCGTTTGTGCTTTTTATATTTCACTCACACAGTGGTCAGGTTTCTCCCCAGGCTGATACAGCACAGGATTGGACTGGACCATGTCATCCACCACGTTGCTCTTGGAGATCTCCTTGGAGCGGAACTGCTGAGGGGCGGACAGGTTCTTCCCGTCGTTGTTGCCGAGGTGATTGTAGCTGACGATGGACGTCGGCTGTCAAGGCGAAGCAAAGCTGCTGAATCCTGGATTACTTTCCGTCTAAAGAAAAAAAAAAAGTGTACTATCTTACCTTGATGCCTGCGCTGACCAGGAAGTCCACCAGAACTGACTTGATTTTGGTCTGGCCGGACTTAAAGTCGTCGCCGCCGATGAACACGCCTCTCTGCATGGCCAGCTCTATGGCCCCGGGGACGAAGGTGTTCTGCGGAGAGCCGTTGATGTAGGCGCAGTCCTCCAGAATGCTGGCTACGGCAAACAGAGTGGAGGGAGAAATCTCTGCTGCTCCAGCCTGAGGAGGAGGAAAAGTGTGCAGATGAGAGAACTGAAGACTTCAAACCAAACCTGCTCAATGCAACCTCGTATAGAGCTCTTTCTCACCTGGATTCCAGCCAGCAGGTTCTTGGCTGAGTCACTGACCCCTGGGACGATATCGCAGAAGCGCTCCGTGTTGGCCGTCCACAGAACTATGACTTTGTCCACGCCGCTGGACCGACGGAAGTCTCTAATGTCAGCTCTGATCTGCTCCATCTGGAAAATCATTTACATATTTTCTTTTAATAAAATGGCACAATAACAGCTAAAATTGATCAAAAATAAAAAGAAAAGGGGAGTGGCAGCATCCGTTACCTGCTCCGCCATGGTGCCAGTGAGGACGTTGTCAGCCCGACTCTCCTGGTTCGCTGCAATAAATTCGGGTATATAGATGGAAGGCCTTGGTTTGAGGCTGCTCATGTACGGTCGCAGCTGCTCCTGCAGGGACCAGTCCAGCACCTGCGCTCGCTCCATTGCTCTGCCCAGATCCAGTGAGGAGATGTCCCAACCTGAAGACATGGATCCATCACAAATTAAAGGAATTTTACTTTTACGACACAGATTAGCTAGAGAAACGTCACTATGCTCTCTGTTCCGATATGAACATTAGTTCATATCAGAGCCAGCACTTGGCAGCAGTTGGTAGACTTTAAATTTATCGTTTCCCATTAAAACACAAAGATACTCATCTAGATTGTCATGTACTATGCAAAATTTGTACTAAAAATAGTATTCCCCACAATGAAACTTCAAGAAATCTTTTAAATTAAGCTCTTTGTTTACAAAGTTGAGTGAAAATAAAGGACTCATAAACACAAATCTTCTGTCTTACAAGTACGGAGATCTTGGGGGCCCCCTGCTGGCCTGGAGGCCCTAAGCAGTGTGATTGTTTGCTTATGACTTGAGCCAGCACTGGTTCACATTCACTTGCTTTCCATTGGATTTTCAAGCCACAGCTTTAAGGTCAGGTTTTGCTAACAAAAGTCTCCCTGTCTTCACTTTCCTACATAATCGCATTGAGGTGTTACAGGTTAACCCATGAGGTGAATATCTGGGGTTCTCCATACCGTCAAAAACAATGTCATTAGGGTGCACCATGGGCAGCAGGTCACGGAACGGCACGTTGACCTCTCCCTCCAGCCCTGACCCCAGACAAACAGTGGATGCCTGCAGCAGGGAGCCGTAGTAGTTTGCTTTCTAAAAGGAATAGAGATGAGAGAAAGGGCAAAAAAGAAAGTGAGTTCATTCTGTTACAGGTCAGATTAAACTATGTTACATCACATAAAGGAAGACATTTGGTTTTATAAGGAAAACACAAGACTTGCCCACCGGGGGTAGTGTTGCATATCTCAGCCCTTTTATGGGAGATATCTAGGAACTCTGATAGTTGAGAGTGAACACTCAACTAAGCAGGAGCAGGAAGTTGATGATCAGTGGTGGTACCAAAAGTAGTGGTGGGATAACAAACTAATTATAGCATTAGACAACATATATATTAATTAGCTTAGCAATGGTTTTCACAGAAAAAGATTTCACCACAGTTTGGCAAATGAACTGAGATCAGTGGGACTATTTACATTAGGAAATATGACTTTCTGCTCAGGGTGGCACAACAGGGGGTGACACAAAGAAACACATGCAAATAAATAAAAATGGCGATAGACTATGAATTACTAATTATGTTGAAGTCGACATCTGATTCACAGCTTACGTCCACAACTACATTAAAGGGATTATTTCTGTGCTTTTAAGGAATCTAGACTCCATTTCATCATTTAGTTAAGAATCTTAATTGTTTAGGCAAATAAGAAGTAAAAATGGATTGTCAGCAAACTGAGGTTCTCTAAGAAAATAACCCGAGTTTTAAGCATCACCAACATTCACTGACAGACACACATAATTTTGTGTAATTAACTGGATCCTACAATCATTATATTCTTATAATAATATTACTATTATTCTTAAATATAACAACTTTAAAGACTAAACTGAATTGTTCTATATTTTCTCCACTTCAAACTTGGTCCCTCCGCTCACCTTTTCTCCGTTCTTGGTCCTCCAGGTGAGACCCAGCTTATTGGCCAGGACAGCGGCGGTGACCGTGGTTCCGTTGTTGCCTCCCCAGCCCACCAGCATCACGCCCAGCCGGGGAACGCGCCGCTCGGTGCGGAATGTCATCTCGGTGCTGCTGGGGGTCACCTTTATGCCACAGAGACCAACGTCAGCTACGGAAACTGGGACAGATGGCACTTCTGTGCGCAGCCGCACATTTACTGTGATGGTAGAGGTGATATTCATGGCTATTGTTATACTGACCGTTACTCTGTTTCCCTCCTGACACACAGAGGTGGTTTGATAGGAGTAATGCGCCTCGATGTGAGTGTCTGTGTACTTCACATTGGGGCTGTTAACGTGAATGCTAGCGGACATGGCGACAGACTCTGAAAAGCAACGAAATAGTTATTAAAATTTGTAATGAAACACTTCCTGTTAGCTCCAGGCTTCCGCTAAGTAAGAAACACACTCTCTAACTAACCTATTTTTCTTCTTTAAGCGATAAGAAAAAGCTTTCAGCGCTAGTGTCGTTGTCGGATACTCTCTTAGTCCTTGTGACGAAGTAGTGACGGGTGGCTTCCGTTGGTTGGTTCTGCTAGCAGACTCTTCTTAGTATGTCGCACTCATCCGATTCTTCGCAACCAGCACGCCCCATCCCTTTATATAAGGCGCGTGGTTGCAGACAAAAGGCCAGCGCGTGGTACTGTCAGCCAATGGGAGCGCTGCTTTGAAGCTCAGCATCCTCGAGGAGGGACCTGACACAAGTCAGAAATATTCCATTCTAGAGGGTTCTGATAGAGAAGAAAATCTTCCACTGGCGTGGATCTAATGGAGGCTGTTTGTAGAATCACACAATGCACAGTTTAGTAATTCATTGCTGTATTTGATCACTTTATAACCCAATAAAGCATTTATTGAAGCTTGAAATAACAGCGTTAATAGTGTTTTTTTGTTTTTTTCATTTTGTTGCTGTCCTTGTGCCTTCAAATGCAAACGTATTAATTCAGGAGAATTGCATGCAGTTGGAAGTGCTTGCATGTATGAATACTGAATCACAAATGCTAAAAAAAAATTGGTCCACATTGACAATAACCGATTCAACGTTGCATCTTCACAGTCATAATGAGTTTAAAGTTGTAGTGGGTGCTTTAACTGCTTTTCCTACTTTGACCCAGATTATAAACAAAATGCACGACACCAATGATGCCCATTTTTTTATTTCAGTTTAGAAATGTTTGACATAAAAATAGTTATACACTTTAAAAACATTTTTAGTCTTTTAATTATTTGCTAGCTGTATCATAAACTTAATTTCAAATGCATACATGACCAAATCTCTTGCAAATGAAAAATAATTGCATTTATGTTTACATTTATTAAAAAAATATATCATTGTGCCAATTTTAACCCCGGTGCTGGCTGTATGCAAAACATAAACAGGATGTGGAACTCGCACTTTTTCAGGGTTTTCTTTGACAATTTCTATTGCAACATTTTTTTTTAACGGTATTAAAAGGTCTTACAAAATGAACGCCTCTTCCTGACCAATCACTGCCAAGTAGAGACCGCCGCCAGCCAATGAGCGACAGAAAACACCATATCACGTGCAATTCACGTGCAGCTGCTGTGCTGTGATCCACTTCACTTCATAGGTAGAAAACAACGCAGGGTATATGTAAATCATGTTCAGATGTATTTAACACGCATTAACACAATCCCCTTGCCTTATAGTGCATGTTAGCCATAGATCATCTTCCATTTTAGTTTTGAAGCCGGTGCATGCGCTCCGGCAGTCGGCTGGTCTCAGGAAAAAAAAAAAAAAAACGGTTATCAAAGACAATAATACTGTCATGCAATAATTACAATGTAGAGACACAAATCATTCTGATTTATTCATCATAATTATGCGGAACTAAACAAAGTCGTTGGAAAGGCGATTAGAAGAGGAGGAAAACACCACCCCCTCCCACTCCTCTCCACAGTGCAAAAATAATCTTAAGAGTGGAAAATTCCTGTGTAACTTCGCTGACTGCAGTAAACATGGGATAAGGGTATTGCTCTTTGCAATTGTATTAGTAAAAAAAAAACAAGGGGAGGGGTGAGGGGGGCAAAAAGTCTTGGTTGCTATTGTATTTATAATAATTATATTCTCAATGATTTTGTGCATGCATATTTTTTTGCATACTTCTCTTTTTTATTTTATCTTTTTATCTTACATACCTCTGTGACAACACTTACATCCTCTGGCAGAATAGATGGGAAGAGTTCACACAAAAGCATTTAGCGCCTGCATTTTATGACTTTTGTGGTCCAAATTTTCCACGAGCATGTTTTTGACCCTCAGCCAATCAGATCGCTGGAAGTATAACGCATGACCCTCTGTTGACTGTCACCCCACGTGAATGTAGGTTGGAGGAGGAAGAGAAGGATCCAGAACAAACACCCGTAGACAATCAAACAGATATCAAATGGGTGGGGGAGGGGGGAAAATACAATAAAAATATAAATATAAAGACAACATGTAAATGTTAATTATTGTGTTTTTTATGTTCTTCTGATGTAAATCGCTTTGAACTGCTGTCAAATATACTATAGATTTGATTGGTTAATAAATAGATACTGGAATTAAGAAAGAAAAAGCTGATGATCCTTTGCTATTTTTGTTGAAAATAAATTAATAGATGAATCCTAATAGTGGCAACAGTATGTTTATTTACAATGTTCACACTACACTTGGACTCCCATTTCAATTGACTGACTATACAATTGGGAAATAGAAAACACAATCAGGGGGAAATAATAGATAGCTTTTCTGTTTTTATTGTCGGCTTTGTGACATCCCCCTATGCCGCCCTGGTCAGAAAGCCATATCACCCATTATTAAAATTTGTGAAGACATAAAATTTGCCAAACTCGGCTGTGCTTTTAGGTGAGGTCTGTATCAGTCTTTGCCCTGGGTGTCACTGTCTTCAAGGGTCCCACAAGTCCTAAAAAAAACTGAGAAAAAAAAAGAGCACTCCAAACAGATTTCTATTGTTTGTTAGCAAGTCAAAGGGGAGTTTGTGCCTCTGTGAACAATATAACCACTGCAAGAAATCATAGCTGCACTGAAGCTGGTTCATAATACAGTCGGTACTTGATCCAAATTTCAAGTTGTAACAGAAAATGTAACACAGAGAACATTTTCTGCGTTTTTAGCTTCAACACAAAATAGATGGAGACAAACAACAAGCTTTTGGCAACAGCATGAGACCCTTGCCCAAGTTGGCCTTCACAGCATTTTTTGCTGTGTAGCTGAATTTTGACCTTGATGACGTATTGTCTGTTTTGCATGGGCAAGGAAATTTATAGCAAATGATAGGTGACAAAATAGACAGTAAAAGATGAGTTTATGATTCAGTTTTAATGTATTACTCAGATTTAGACAGAACCACATCTATTGCCATATAAATGAAAAATCTCTGCAATGCTGAGATTTTTACTCTATGACAATCTAGGTCAGATTATGTCAGGGTGTGTTCATATCTGTCTGTCTGAAGTCTACATGCAAATTAACATCTTATCAAAGGAGATGCACCCAGGCTTTCACAAACAAGACAACACAGCTAAAGCTCATGGATAAAGCCAACCAACTGTGTTTTTTTTTCTTCTTCTTCTACTCTTTATTCCTAATGTGTTCTATGATCCTGATTTTGGTGTGGATCTGCATACTCTATTTGATCCTGATTTGATTGATTTAACAATAGCTTTAAGTCTAGTTTTAAGAATTTGAATGTGTGTCAGACAATATTGACTCTTCCTAACAACCTTGCTAAATTGCTTGTCATGTTCTGTGGTTGTTAAGGACCCAAATGTAGAACATTTTCACAGAGACTGTCTGCCAGATGGCAGACAGTAATGAGAAGATTTAATAAAAATCTGAATGAAGGGATTTGCAGGGAAAGGCATGGAGATTTCAACACATGGATAGGTGACAGCAGCAATAGGATCCAGGAACGAACAATTAAACTACAGAGCTTTAAGGAGTTTTTAGATTAATACACAGTAATGCAAGAAAATATTGTATAATGTTATCCAAAAAAAAATCCTAAAAATGTGGTATATATTCAGCTTGATTTATTGTTGTATTACCCTTTACATCAACTCCATTTGCTAGCAGGCTAAATTTGAACCATTTTTGAGGATTTCATAAAATTATACCTATCCACGAAAACAGCTTTCGGGCCAAGTTTGGACACCTTCGGTTCAGGTATTTCGTATTTTTTGAAGTCTGGTAAGCATATTTTCTTTGATTGATAAAACTTTATCTGTTCTTTGAACCGCCGTAGGCGCTTTTGGTGTCGACTTATAAAAAAACTGACATTCCCCGCGGGGAAAAGCAAAGTACAAAGCAATAGGCTGCCTTATCTTTATAGTACCTGAAAGCACAGACATGAATACGCCTGAAAGCGGCAACGCCAAAAATGTTAACCATTTAAGTTACGTCACGGTCAATTTAGCCAGCTGATTGGATGACGCATGCTCACACGTAGCATTGGTCCGGAAGATGTCGCTTGGGCCAGTCCTAAAAAACTTCCGCCTTAAGTTGTAAAGAAAACACAGGAGCTAAAAGGCAGTCGACGGGAGAACCAACCTATTTAAGAAGTCAGCCAAAAGGTAGATACTAGTACCAGTTTGAAACGAGTCCACGAACATACGCATTAATCCCTCAATAGTTCGTTGAGGTATTTTAGCCCGACTGCACATACAAATATACAAATTACCTAAGCTAGCTCGCAAGCTACGTTTCGGTGCTATCATCGATCTGCTCGGCTACAGGCCTCAAGTCAATATTACGAGTTAATAGCGTTTAATTCGTTTTGATACACGGCTTATCGTCGTGATTTGAATTGCTCACAACAGCTTGTCAACTAAAATAAAATGTCAAACCCCGGTTTTCATTTCATCTCCCACTTTGTTAGCTTTCCTGTTAGCCAAGTAGCCTTACCCAATATCTGCTTCTGTGTCTAGTTAGCTTTCTGTGTAGCCCTCAGTGGTAAAGACATCGCTTTAGTTTGCGTTAATAAATAAACAGAATCCTTCATCTACTGTATATTTTCAATGTTTTCGATATATACGTCGCGAGTTGGGCACAGACGCTCCCAAACTAGTATTATTTACCATCGTAAGCATTAGCTTCCAGTATTGTCAGTTTGCTGTTTTGCATATGTTGAAATCAGCCCGTCAAAACCAATTCCTGTTTTTATCATATGGTGTTTATGGTAATTTTCCTTTGTTTGGACGTTTGAGAATGAGGTCATCAGCGAGTTAACCTAGATGTGTGCCACTCCCGTCCGCAGGGATAAAAGTTCTCTCTTCCTCATTACTGGCTCGGCATAAGATTGGATAGGCTCCGATGTGCCAGACTCCGTATTTACTGACAAGAGAGGGAGCAGAATTGATGTGCTGTGCCACAAGGGTGGTTATGTCTGTAATATTACACAATAATCGATGTGAATTAATTTGTGACTATGATGACTGAAGCTTCCTTTAATTAATTCACATCAGTGAGATATTCTCGCAGTATATACACCCCATGGTGACAAAGTGTGCACACAAATTTTAAACAAAAATATGTTATGTGATCTTTCAAAAGATGTCGACTGGCATGGGATTGGTGAAAATGAAAAATATTCAAGAATAGTGTATAAAGAAAGCAACACGAGAGAGAGGGAAAAAAAAAAAAAAAAATATATATATATTTGTAAATTTCCAGTGGATTGTAGAGAATATTTTACCCTTTAGAGTTTTAACAAGCTGATATTCTCCAGTTGTAAGCAAGTGTTGCAATTCACCTTAAACCTCCAAGTCGAAGGTGTTGCATACATGTATCCATCACCTGTTGATGCACATATAATTCATATCAAAAGATTGCTTTGGGAGTGATTTGGCTCCATCTGGTTGTACGTTTTGTTCAAATATGCCTAATTTTACCCATTTGAATTACATGCACAAAAATATATTGTACGCACTATGTTCAAGTTAAGAATTGTTACTTAGTTCAGAATCGGTTTGACAATAAAAGCACAAATAATTAGTTATTTTTTCTGTGAGATGGTAAATAATTCACGCCACAAGAGTTTTACTAGTTGGACTGTTGGCTTGCAGACATAGTGCTTGTCGTTTACCGTTTATAAATATATAACAGAGGTACCTGAATTTAAATCAGAGAGCGTGCTCTGTTAGTTTCTATAACACGGCTGTGTAGTTTTTGTACCACAACCCCAATGCCTTTCTTTTAGCCAATATGTAGCTGATGGACAGTGCATTACAGTTTTTTTGTTTTGTTTCTTTGGTTGGATGTATTTTTATTTTTATTTCATGAAAAAGATTCATCTTTGTAATGGTAACTTTGAAACCTCAGCATATCTTCATACCAGAAACCGGCCCATGTCTTACTGGGGTTCAGATACGTGACGTTACACTACTCTACATTTCACCATTATTGTTTTCCTCATATTCTCTGTATTCAGAGGTGTCTTTTTATTGTTATTATTATTATTATTATAATACAAAAACCTTCCCGAGAGCATCTTAGAGGGGTTTGTTTTAAAAAGCAAACTTCAAACTCCTACATTTATTTAGTCTATTTAGCTTATTTAGTTGAAGTGTGTTGATAAGTTTTAGATGTTTTGATAGTGTTTGTATTTTGTTCATTTAACAAATTAAATTTTTTCTTAATTTTTTTTTTACTATGAATGTATCAGTTTTTTTGGTCATTATTTTTGATTTAGTCAAGCATATTTTTATATTTTTGTTTCCATGGTTACAAACTTAGATTAGCGCTAAAGCACTTTATAGTTATTTTCTAAGTTGCCTCATTGCATGATTGTGATTCCTCAATTCTTTGTCCTCTGTAACTGTGTAATTTATATCTTTTTTTTTTTTGAACATCATGTTGTTTGACACTTATTTGAATGTGAAATGCTGTAGCAATAAAGTTTAACCGTTCAGTATTTCATATACAAATCACCTTACCCAAAGGTTGTGGCTCCTTACAACCACACATATTTGCCAGTGTGTTATTTGACTCTCTTTGAAAGTATTGTGCTTAAGTTTAAATGGTAAATTTGAAGCATTTATCCGTTTATCATGTGAAGCATTTTGCTCCAGAAATAGCGTGATGAGAGCGAATTAAACCGAGCGGGTAGAGCATCTGACGGGAAGTGGCTGCAGTTTGGCTGTCGGCAGCCACCTGTGATTGAATAAATATATTTGAATGCTGAGTTATAAGTTATCAGATGAATTAAATTTGATCCTTTTCGTCTACATCACAGCAATCATCATAAGTGTCCTCTCGCCATGTCAGGATTAGGTCAATCCCTTCCCTCTTAACAGCGATGGTTAGCACATTTGAATTTCATCATTTCTCATTTGTTTTTTGTTTTTTTGTCTTCCCAGGCTCTCGTCCCTCTGGATCTTGTGTGGTTTTCAGGGTGTGTGAGTGTGAGTGCGTGCGTGTATGTGTGAGTGTGTCTGAGCTGCAGTTTTCTCTTTACTGTTTTGACAAGAGCTACTCCTCCCTGGAGGATGACAATGGAGGAGATGAAGAATGAAGCGGAGACAAACTCCATGGTATCCATGACACTGTACGCCGTGATGTATCCGGTTTTCAACGAGGTAAAGCAGCCGATGACAGAAGGGTTTTCTCTAGAGAGGCAGAGAGGGCGGCTCATAATCATTATTGAGAGAAAAATGCTTGCAGTGTGAATATTGTCAGTCAAATATTTTCTTCCATCTAAGCTAGAAATGAAATAAATCACTGTTACTCATTTGACCAGGTTAACTGGATTTGTTCCAACAACATAATAATAATGAAAAATTAATATAACCCAAAATTTTCAGCATTTTCAACCTCTTCTCAAGAACTTGATGACACATGTGGGTGGACGTAATCTATTGAGTGACTCAAATAACTTCATTACAACACACACTCAACAGCAGATCCTCTCTGAATGCATTGTTTAATCTGCAGAAGGGTTGGGTGATGTGACCTAAAAATAACACACAGCCTGCATCTGTTTAGTGGCTCTCATCCAGGTTCTAAAATGATTGAGTTCAGTTTGGCTGTTCATTTTGTTTTTTGTTGATCTATCGACTATTTTTGAAAACAGCCAACTGACAAAACAATCAGGTGATTTTATCATCCAGTTTGTTTGCAATAGATTTATCCCTCACTTCGCTCCCTGGGATGAAATTGAAAGGTTTGCACTTTAAAATATATTTTCAGTGCACAAAATAAATAAAATGAACTCTTTTTGCTTATTGTTTTAAAGTCTTGTCATTGTCAGACTGTTTGTTTTGGTGTCGCCTCGCTCCCTCTCTCACCTGCTGTCAAAACAGCCATCAGATGGGCAGTGAATGATGCATTTGGGAATCTTAAGTTTACACTGAATGAGATGCAGACAGAAAATTTGACCTAAAAATCTATTCCGGATTGATATATGTGATATGCGTTTTGTGTTTGTTTACTTAAGAAACATCCTAAAAGATTTTTAAATGCTTCAGTAACGAAAGGCTGTAGAAAACTAAACCAGGGCATGTGTGGTTTCTTCTGCACTGGCAAGTTGCCTGAAGTAAAAATGCTTAGCAAGTGTTTTTGGAAGCCATTAAACTCATGAACATAAAAGGTTGTATGTCTGTGGGGACTGCAGCTTCACACATGCTTGATGCCCACAGGAGGATATGAACTAAAGTAAAACGAAAGCATGAAGGGTTGAGCTAAGTACCTTCTATGTCCTCATTCTCAGTTTCGGTTTGGTTCTGATATGCCTTCCTCTTGTTTTCTTATTCTAGCTGGAAAGGATTAACATGTCAGCAGCTCAGACGCTCAGAGCAGCCTTCAAAAAGGTAAGCAGACGCATCGATAACATGAGCGTAAACATGAAATGGCAGGATCAGACCACAGCCACAGCAGCAACTTGGAATGACAGCCGAAGCTGCCGGGTTTCCAGTTTGCTGTGAAATGATTGCATATATACTTGCATCTAAAAACGAAACCAGAAAGGCGCATAAGTGTGTAATATCTCTTGCTATTTGTGTTAGAAAGTGGAACTTTTCACATTTTTTGTTATTTTGAATGATTATGGCTTACAGGTAAAGAAACCTCGAAATTCAACGACTTGGAAAATTAGCTTATCACATTAGACCTGGTTTCTAGGGCTGTGTAATTTTATCGATTCCACCACATGAATTCTTTTTTTTTTTCCTCAGAAAGTATAAAATTTTTTTATCCGCGATTATCGATATATTAAATCCTACTTTGAGTTTTATGTCAAATCCACATGAATTAAATGACAGCTATCACACTTGACATTTTTTTACCCAGTTGCACATGTACATTAAAAATGACGTGTAATGAATCAACCATTTACAATTAATTAAATAATGATGTAATTTAACTATTTAATTTAATCTAATATAAGTGAATAGGACAAAAAAAAGGTTCCTTTTCTGCATAACCAAATACATAAAGCCACACAATTAATATTTAAACAAAGCAATTGTATAACAAAAACAACATTTATTACAGCAGTGGTTTGATTAATTTAATTCAAGTCTATGGAACAGTCACAAAAAGTCACCAAAATCACTCTGTCCCTCTAAAATCTTTCAAAATGTCTTAAAAATGTATCAAGTTACAATGTATCGTTTGCAGAATATTGTGTATCGTATTGTATTGTGAGATTAGCGTATCGCTGCAGCCCTACTGGTTTCCATGTACAGAGCCTGACTTAGAGCGTAAACCACACATTTTCAGCATTGTTGACGTCTGGCTTTTCTCAAAAGACCAATAGAAAACTTTAACAATTCCAAATCCAGTTTTTATCTGTGAATCAGTTTTCCTGTTGGAACAGCTGTTTGAGTCAAAGGCTCAATCGTCTGCTGAACTCTGGGTCCTTCCTTCATTATTCAAAGCACAAGTAACCTAGGCAACAAAAAGGTCCTAAAGCATTTTTCTTCCACCACGCTTGGTGGTTAGTACAGTGTTAGCATGTCTGAAGGCCTCACCTCGACTTCTCCAAACACTTAAAACTTTTCTCTCTGAGGTATTTTGCTTATCCCAGGAGGGATGCAAAGTTTAGTTGAGCATAAAGGCGAGAGCAGAGGAACCAAAACTTTCTTCTTGGTGATTCTGCAGCATTCAGGACATGTGAGAAATCGTACTTGGTGCCTCCTTTCCTACCAGTTTGCTCAATTGACCTTCGTCTGAGGATGTTGGGTTGAATCACAACTGGGTGATCCAACAACCACGATCCAAAACAAACATCAAAACTAGTTTTGGGATGGATTAAGCTTTTTGAAAGCCCTGAACTAAACCGAACTCAGAATTTGTGTTATACGCCTAAGATTAAAGTTTGTCACAGAAAAATGGATAAATTAAACAAACTCAATTTGCTAAGAACAGTGGTCAAATATCTATATCACAATTATACCAGTAACCCATTAATGGCAAAGCAGGTGTTTGTCTTTACAAGGAATATTTAAGCAAACACTAGTGGGAATTTCTATTCAACACTTGTTGTATTCATTATGATGAATACAAGTAATGTTGTGTTCATCATTGTCACGTCTTTGACTTCCAGTTTTATGCATAATAATTTGCATAGCGATTTATGGGGAAAAAACCCAGTTTTTTCAGACTAAAGGACAAGATAAAAGCATTTATGGAATACTAAATTACTACTAATAGTTTGCTGATTAAGAAGGGAAAACATTCTGAACCATCACTCGAGTGATGAAACATCAGTTTCAGCCTCAGCTCCTCATTCAGCTTTAGCTTCATTTTCATGTAATACCTTCACAGACCACTAGAGGTCAGGGTAACTGTTTAAATGCAATTGACTTATAAGCACAAAATGTTGATAATTTAAAAACTTGTTAAATCTGTCTTTTTTTTTATTACAGCTTCCTTTTCTTATGCTTTAGCATACATTTAATTGAATTGAATTACAAGTATTTCCATTATTTAAACACATACTGTGCTTAAAAATAATCACACACAAGTAAATGCCTTTATTTTATAACCTGTTATCCTCAGAATATGTTTTTCTCTTTAAACAAACCAAATGCAGATAAGAGCACCTTGCAGCTCTTTCACTACAACCTTCACTGTTTTTTTTTTTAATCACCTGCTTTCTGTGGTTACTGGCTATTGTAGTGCAGTTTGAATTATTTAGTGGAGCCCATCTGCGTGTTCTGCTCAAAGCAGCTATGTTTTTTTTCTCAGCTAAGAGCGGTGCGTTTCACCTTCCTCATCTTACTCGCATATTTCCCTTTTGCTCCCAGGCGGAGCGAGAGAACCCTGGTCTGACGCAGGACATCATAATGAAGATCTTGGAGAAGAAGAACGTGCAAATTAACTTCACCGAATCCCTGCTTCGCATGGCTGCGGATGATGTGGAAGGTAAGCAACGAGGAAAATGAGATTTTGTTGTGTTGTGACCTAAACGGCCTCTTCAGGGTTTGTTGATGGCACAGCTTTTTGTGGTTCTGGTCACTTTCATTCACACCGCTGGAAGAAACAAAAATCTAAAAAAAATATACAACTTTTCTTTGTAAAGATTACTCTTTAGCAATTCCTTTAAAATAAATGCAGTTGTAGTATTTATAAATATAGATTTGAACTTTTCTTTATATAATCCACCACTTTCAGACTCATATTTTGTCTTATCAATCAAATTTTATTTGTATAGCACATTTCAGCAGCAAGGCATTTCAAAGTGCTTTACATAATAAAAAAAACCAGCATGTGACATTGAATAAACAGTAAGAAAGAGAAATAAAAAGAAATTAATAAATAGATAAAAAGTAAAGATAATAACATTAAAAACATCGACGACATCAAAACCCACACTCTCACCATAATTTAGCCATAAGCAGCTCTAAACAGGTGGGTTTTAAGTTAAGATTTAAAGGCACCCAGTGTTTCAGCTGTTTTACAGTTTTCTGGAAATTTGTTCCAAATCTGTGGTGCATAGAAACTGAATGCTGCTTCTCCTCGTTTGGTTCTGGTTCTGGGGATGCAGAGCAGTCCAGAACCAGAAGATCTGAGGGGTCTAGACGGTTGGTACCGCAACAACAGATTAGTATTTTACAGTCTATTCTTTGAGCTACAGGGAGCCAGTGTAGGGACTTTAAAACTGGTGTTATGTGCTCCATCTTCCTGGTTTTAGTGAGAACGCGAGCAGCAGCGTTCTGGATCAGCTGCAGCTGTTTGATTGATTTATTAGTCAGACCTGTGAAGACGCTGTTGCAGTAACCAATGCGGCTAAAGATAAACGCATGGATGAGTTTCTCTAGATCACGCTGAGACATAAGTCCTCTAACCAGGGAGATGTTCTTCAGGTGATAGAAGGCCGACTTTGTGACTGTCTTTATGTGGCTCTGAATGTTCAGGTCAGAGTCCATCACTACTCCCAGGTTTCGGGCCTGATTGCTGGTTTTCAGTTGTAATAACTGAAGCTGTGCATTGATTCTAGTTCACTCCTCTTTAGGTCCAAAGATAATAACTTCAGTTTTGTTTCTGTTCAGCTGGAGAAAGTTTTGGCACATCCACACATTTAACCTGTTCTAAGCATCTGTTCAGTGATTGGATGGGTTCAGAGTCACCTGGTGACATCGTCATGCAGAGCTGTGTATCATCCGCGTAGTTATGTTAGCTGATCTTATTTCCTGTTATAACCTGAGCCAGTGGGAGCATATAAATATTGAAAAGAAGGGGTCCTAGGATTGAACCTTGGGGTACCCCACATGTAACCTTTGACCTCTCTGATGAGAAGTTTCCGATTGA
>NW_006800099.1:1438476-1445858 GCF_000485575.1 Poecilia formosa
GAGCACTGGACCGGAGAGTCCGACCCAACTCTCCAGTCGATTCAGTAAAATATCATGGTCAACAGTGTCGAAAGCTGCACTGAGGTCCAACAGAACCAGCACTGTGGTTCTCCCACAGTCTGTATTTATGTGGATATCATTGAACACTTTTACAAGGGCCGACTCCGTGCTGTGCTGAGCACGAAAACCAGACTGGAAGGAGTCAAAGAGGTTGGTTATCGTCAGGAAGTTATTTAATTGTTTAAAAGCTACTTTTTCAATAACTTTGCTGATGAATGGGAGGTTGGAGACCGGCCTGTAATCCTGCAGTAGTGATTTGTCTGGATTGTTCTTTTTTATGAGTGGTTTGATAACTGCTGTTTTCAAAGCCTGGAGGAAAACACCCAATGAAAGCGATGAGTTCACTATTCGAATCAGATCATTAGCAACAACAGGCAGGACTTTCTTAAGAAATGTGTGGGTAGGACATCCAGACAGCAGGAACTGGAGCTTAATTGACTTATAATTTCTTCTAGGGTTTTATAATGAAGTAGTTGAAATTGGGTCATTTTTCCTGCATTTGTTTTGTTTGGGCACAGCATTGGTACTGGCTTTGGAGAGGATGTGCAGATTCATCCTCTGATCTTTTGAATTTTCTCTGAAAAGAAACTGGAGAACTTGTTGCAGGCGGCATTAGATTGAAGTTCAGGTGGTAACATCGTAGGAGGGTTTGTGAGCCTGTCAACAGTAGCAAATAAAGCTTGAGCATTGTTAGTGTTTTTGTTTACGACATCTGCAAAGAAAGCCTCTCTTGCATGTTTTAGTGTTGTGTGATAGTTACGTAGTCTTTCTTTGTAGATGTCACAATAAACGTGTAGTTGAGTTTTACGCCATTTCCGTTCGGCCTACGGCAGAGTTGTCTTGCAGATTGAACTGTTTGTGCATTTCTCCATGGAGATTTCTTCCTACCAGACACAACCTTCACTTTAATGGGGGCAATGTAATCAATGATATCTGAAAGTTTGCACTGAAAATCATCTACCAACTTATCTACCTCATTATAGCTTAAGGATGAGAAAGAAGAGTAGATTTGATTAAATGTTTCTGCTGTGTTTTCTGTGAAAGTACGTTTTGTGATAGTAGCTTTTTGTACAAGTGGGTTAATGGATAAAGAACTGTCAAAGATAACAGCAAAGTTATCTTTATTTTGCACACAATGATTTGGTTGATGATGGGAANCACATGTGACCTTTGACCTCTCTGATGAGAAGTTTCCGATTGAAACAAAGAAATCCCTGTTCTTTATGCAAGATTCAAACCAGTTGAGCACTGGACCGGAGAGTCCGACCCAGCTCTCCAGTCGATTCAGTAAAATGTCCTGATCAACAGTGTCGAAAGCTGCACTGAGGTCCAACAGAACCAGCACTGAGGTTTTCCCACAGTCTATTTATGTGGATGTCATTGAACACTTTTACAAGGGCCGTCTCCGTGCTGTGCTGAGCACGAAAACCAGACTGGAAGGAGTCATAGAGGTTGGTTACCGTCAGGAAGTTATTTAATTGTTTAAAAACTGCTTTTTCAATAACTTTGCTGATGAATGGGAGGTTGGAGATCGGCCTGTAATCCTGCAGTAGTGATTTGTCTAGATTGTTCTTTTTTATGAGTGGTTTGATAAATGCTGTTTTCAAAGCCTGGAGGAAAACACTCGAATGAAAGCGATGAGTTCACTATTTGGATCAGATCATTAGCAACGACAGGCAGGACTTTCTTAAGAAATGTGTGGGTAGGACATCCAGACAGCAGGAACTGGAGCTTAATTGACTTATAATTTCTTCAAGGGTTTTATAATGAAGTAGTTGAAACTGGGTCATTTTTCCTGCATTTGTTTTGTTTGGGCACAGCATTGGTACTGGCTTTGGAGTGGATGTGCAGATTCATCCTCTGATCTTTTGAATTTTCTCTGAAAAGAAACTGGAGAACTTGTTGCAGGCGGCATCAGATTGAAGTTCAGGTGGTAACATCGTAGGAGGACTTGTGAGCCTGTCAAGAGTAGCAAATAAAGCTCGAGCATTGTTAGTGTTTTTGTTTATGACATCTGCAAAGAAAGCCTCTCTTACATGTTTTAGTGTTGTGTGATAGTTACGTAGTCTTTCTTTGTAGATGCCATAATAAACGTGAAGTTGAGCCTTACACCATTTCCGTTCGGCCTACGGCAGAGTTGTCTTGCAGATTGAACAGTTTGTGCATTTCTCCATGGAGATTTCTTCCTACCAGTCACAACCTTCACTTTAATGGGGGCAATGTAATCAATGATATCTGAAAGTTTGCACTGAAAATCATCTACCAACTTATCTACGTCATTATAGCTTAAGGGTGAGGAAGAAGAGTAGATTTGATTAAATGTTTCTGCTGTGTTTTCTGTGAAAGTACGTTTTGTGATAGTAGCTTTTTGTACAAGTGGGTTAACGGATAAAGAACTGTCAAAGATAACAGCATAGTTATCTTTATTTTGCACACAATGATTTGGTTGATGATGGGAAACTCGCGGTTGGAGAACCGCAGCATAAAATGGCCTCCCAAGATCAAAAAGTTGGGATCTAATTGGGCCACTCTTTGTTTTGGAGTGATGTCAGTAGGAAAGCCTTTCCTGTTCTCCCACATAAGCATCTGGACTTTGCTGAACTCCGTTGGGGCTTCAGTTGGAACTGTGTTTTTTGGTCAGATAAGGATAGTTTGTGATGCTCAGCACCAGAGATCCAGGCGGGGGATTTCCTGCTTTAGAGAGCATTGGTCTGCCTCAACCTAACTTTAGTTAACAGACAAAAAAAAAAAGACGAGAAAGAATGGTGAGGTATTTAGAATTGGCACAATTTAAAAATGAACAGAGAAACATCCTCACTCAATAATATCTGGAGAAATTGTAGCCAAAATACTTGACATATGAAATCACTGCAAAAACTTAAACCATGCAGATTATATTAGCCTATAGAGTTATGTTGTGTGTTTTGTGTACAAAACACACTCAAATAACGCTTTGAGTAGACTTTGTGCTCAATGTTATTTTATGTTTTGTTACAGTTTGCAGTTTGCTCCAGCTTACAGCTAATATTATCACGTAATAGTGAAGAGCTGTTTTGATTTCCAGAGTTAAATTCTCTGTTTTTCATTCTTCAAGGCACCAGTTTGATGAGGAGCTTTTTATTTAACATGGATGTATGGTCTTATTATAGACATCATTGTATAAACAGAATATTTAATAAAACACTAAGAAGACAGAAGTTTCTTTGACGTCCACTTTCACTTCAAGATTAAAATCTCTCAGCAGTGAAGAAGCGTATGAATTTTTAAAAAACACCTTATTGTAGGCTGCTGCATTTTATTTTGTGTTTTGAAACTAAATATGATGAAAATATTTCCTCTGGTGTGCCGTGCACCTCCGCATGTCAGAGCTTCCTAACTGGAACCTTGTTGAGGTCAAGGTTACTTGAGGTCGGCTTGTTTATTGTGCTGTTAGAAGCCATTGTTTGCACTTTTCGGCTTTGGTGTGAGACCAAAAATACGTAGAGAAATCGCTTCCTGTCTTTAGTTGAACAAGAAAAGGAACCTTGCTAGAATGCATTTGATCATAAACTCGTTTTGAACCAAAATTGGCACCAACATAGGAAAACATCCACTTCTTCTGTGGTTTGTTATGTCCCAGTTCCTCTTAAAGAGAATGTAGGAGGATCCAGGATCCCTCTGAGAGAGACTGTAGAAAGAGGAAGGGTCAAGTGTGTGTGTGTGTGCGTGTGCGTACACCCCAATGTTATAAAATGCCGTTGGATAGAAAATGTAAGAGTTGTAGATAAAGTTGTCTCAGTGGCAAAAGGGTGGAGATGTGGAGTATTGACCGTAGAGGTTCAATAATCGGGCCACTGTTGATTTTGTTTAAAAGAAAAAAAAAAAAAAAAACCTTTAAGATGCAACCAGAATAAAACCAGAATTTCCACGGTTTGCAGATCCATGTGGCTGCCATCGGATGCTCTGTTGTAACTGAGCTTGGTCTTAAATTTGTGTAAATTTGAATTATGGAAATAAATTTTGCTTCATGGAAACAAGGCAACTTTGGAAAAGAACACATTTTTGCACTAGGTTGAGGTGTTGTTTTTTTTTTTTTTGCATCACTGAGAAAAGACAGGAAGTGATTGGAGGATGATGGCATGTCATGTTTTTAAATTACTTATTGCATGTGATTTTTGTTATTTAATTTAATTTTTCCTCCAACATTTTTCAACAATTTTTGGCGTTTTGCGGACACTTGTTATGAAACGCAGCTTCTGATTGTTTCCTTAAGGATGTGTGAACCTTTCCTCCTGCAGAGTTCATGATCAGCCGGCCTGGACAGGAGTTCCAGGACCTGAACGAGAAGGCCAGAGCTCTGAAACAGATCCTTAGCAAAATCCCCGACGAGATCAACGACAGAGTACGGTTTCTACAAACTATCAAGTGAGTGCACACAACTGGCATCTTACTCTCATTCAAGAAAATGTTGCAATTATTGCCAGCATATTCCAAATGTACATAAGCAAGAAAACCTCCAGTTTTGTTTCTTTCTCATTGGAGGCACTGGTTTTAGGCTCTGTAAGTTGTTCAAGTTGTTTTCTTATCTCAGCATCCAGCACTTCCTGTTGTTGCAGAGCAACAACAGGAAGTTGCGGGCTAACGCGGCTTCTGATTGTTTCCTTAAGGATGTGTATAAGCTAAATCCTTTCCTTAAGGATGTGTATAAGCTAAACAGTTGCGGGCTAACTGTTTAGCTTATACTTGAGCAGTGGATCAAACATTTAGTGGATCGTCATAGATTATTGTTTTGCACCGACGTCTCCTGAAGCCGATAAGCATTTTGTTCATATTGTAGTGTAAATTTTATTTATTTAGACGCCGTTTGCTTTATAATTTCTAATCCGGCTTTTAGCAGCAGCTGCCTGTCTAAAAGTTGTGAGGCTGAAAAACAAATAAGACACACTGACATTCAGACAATGTTTAATCTCATGTGTCTTCATCTGATGCCTTTTTGTCCACAGAGACATAGCCAGCGCCATAAAAGAGCTTCTGGATACAGTCAACAATGTCATTAAGAAATATCAGTACCAGAATCGCAGAGTGAGTAACACCTCTGGTTCTGAAATAATTCGTTGAGTCGTCCGTCTGTCTCATGGTGTTTCTCTGCCCTCCAAGGCTCTGGAGCACCAGAAAAAGGAGTTTGTGAAGTACTCAAAAAGTTTCAGCGACACCCTCAAAACATACTTCAAAGACGGAAAGTGAGTCCCACACAACACCACATGCTGCTTCAGCTCAGTGAACGTGCATCCTGATATAGGATGGGCAAATTTACATAAGACGGTCAGACAGAAAACATGAAGAACTCAAGTTTCAGGCTTTTAGTGACGCATTTAAACTTCTCTCTCTTTTTATTTTGGACCAATAGAGTTATATGATGTTAGTTCATTTTAAAAACAAGACTTGATGTGTTCAGTATTATTCACTAAGGCTCAAACATTTACATACTTCCTAAACTCTTTGGTTAAATGTTTTTCTATGTGGAGATATATTTATTTATTTATTTAAGCTTGATTTAAACAGATGGTCACCATAGAGATTAAGAATCTCGTTTTGACCTGGCAGTGATGAAACAAAACTTTCATAAAGACTACTTAAAAAAATAGTTTTAACACAAATGTTTTTTATTTTATTTTTATCTTAATTAAAATTAAAAACATGGTGTATATTGTTACTGCCTCTCATTGCAATATGAATTTTATGACATGCCACACATCCCTACTGTCATGTTTTTAAAATCAATATAATGAATGTTCTTAAAGGGCCGGTACTGCCAGAATGATTTGATAAAATCACAATCGTTTTAAAAATTTTTTGTCAATAAAAAAATCACTGATTTTTGTGGAGCTAATTTGGAAATATTTGCCAGAAATTTTGAATGGCGGTAAATTAGACTTTTTGTTTCTCGTGATACAAATCATGGACTTGACAGTAAGAAATACTGCCACCTTCAGGTGGGAGTTGCACCAAAAAGTTTCTTCCATTTTTCTGGAAAACTTTCATTAAACTCACAATTTGCATTAGAGCAAAAAAAAAAAAAAAAAGCAAAAAAAAAAAAAAAAAAAAAAGCAGGGGTGTGGTGATTTTTGGGTGAATTTCTGGTGAAAAACTGGAGGGAATGATTGATGTAATCTGGCAGTGTACAGATAAAAACTGCTTTGATTTGAAAGATAAAATATTTATACTCAGCTGTAATCTTGAAGTTTGTATTTGCTCGTCCCTCTGGAGTTTAAAGCTCTTGAGTTTGGCCCACAGTCAGATGACTGAACTACGGCTTTCTGTTTCCAGGGCAATAAACGTCTTCATCAGCGCAAACCGGCTCATCCACCAAACCAACCTCATACTGCAGACCTTCAAGACCGTGGCCTAGCCCGCAGAAAGCACTGAGTCCCCACTTCCCCCGTCCCGTGGGGAGACACTGCTAAAGCGGCGGAAGCCTGAAGAGCGCCTCGCCCATATATGTAAATTAGAGTTGATTTTAAGGGTCGGGGTCGATTTCCTTGGAGTCGAGATTCTAGATTCCAGTTCAAAAGACTGAAAAGTGCCATTTGTTTTCTCAATGAGGATTTTCCAGTCTTGAAATGGAACTGAATGGGCCCAAAGTCTTTTGGTTAAATTGATTTTATTTGGACAGTTTTAATTTATAACCCTGTTCTTGTTCGGGAGGTGGTGAGGCCAGGTGTTTATGAAAGACTAATTGCCATTTTTCTAATATATTCATGTTGATCATTTTACTTTTAGCTTTTCAGTCACGTCTGAGAGCACATTCAATTAAGGGTGCGTCTCAGCTTTCTTTACTGGTTTTCTCTTCTCGCCTCCTCTTGGTGTCATTTTGCCACGGTGTTTTTTTTTTTTTTTGCACAGGGTTGACAAAAATTGGTCGCCCGGCTGCGGGTGGAAACAGTCACGAGGAGAGGGAGCAGTGTTGGACATTTTGAGAGGCAGACTCAGATTTTCTTTCTCGCTATCAGAAGACAGAAAGCCAAATTACTTCCAGCACTGTGTGCGCCTTACAAAGTCCTGTAACATTCCCTCCTCTCAGAGTGTAATGAAGTGGAACTGGTCCCTGCTGTTTAAGGGGATGTAGAGAGAGAAATTAAACTTCTGTATTTAACTAATGTCTGGTTGCAAATGTTCAAATAAATAGTTTCCAAATGATGTCTCTTTGTTTTCTGCTCTTAAGTTAAAGTTTGTCATAATTTAATACGTTTATTTATTCATTTGTTTCTACACACTGTTCTGATTTTGATCTTTGACAGATGTGGACATGTGTCAAACAGAGAAGTCTATTTTTCCTTCTCAAA
>NW_006800100.1:0-38583 GCF_000485575.1 Poecilia formosa
TAAATTCAATTTTTCACTGAAATGTATTTGAAAAAGAAAAAAAAACAGTTTCTGATAGAAAATCTTTGACGTCTGAAGCACTTTTCAGATGTTTCTATGTTCATTTCTGAGCTGGTTTCACCAGACAAAGCAGCTGAGTTTGTGGGAAATGTCAAAGCGATGCTCTTGGAAATGGAGATGACAAGCAGAAGTGGAGGCTTAGACACACTTTAGCCGCTGCAGACTGGAGCGTTTGGACGCCGCCAAAGGACAGCCTCAATAGAGCGGTGTTTTGTGCGCTGATGCCGGCTGGCAGAGCGGCGAGCCAAGCGGGCTGGCGCCGGCCTGGCCGTGGAGCTGTTGTGTGATATCACAGCAAAACAGACTGAGATTAGTCTGCCATGATCCACACAAGAGAAAAGAGGGACGGGAGCTTTCAAAGCTGATTTTTTTTTATTCTGCAGCTGAAAATGGGTTGGGAGGGAAGATTTTTATTCCTTTTTTTGTTACACACAAATAAACTTTGGTTTCGTCCCACTTGAACATAAAGTTCCCCTGTGTGCCGATGATTCTGATCATTTTTGATATTTTATTTATTTGTAGATGTAAATCATTATTTTCCAGCCTGCTCAGCACATATTTAGAACCTTTAATGGTCTCAAAGCGCTGTGTTAAAATGTCTCCCCACTTATGCATGCTAATAAGTTCGTTCCATACTGCATGAGGATCCATATGTGGGGATTTAATAAATAGGATTAGCCTTTATGAATGAGGATGCTGCCCCTCTGTAAACCCTGAGCGGCGGCCGAACATTAAAACGGTCACATGAGGCGAATAAAGCTACAGTCTTAAATCATACAGTGGTTTTTACAGTGTGCGCAGCATCCCGACAGGAAGCCGATTGTTTATTAGAGCAGGTCTCCTCTGTTTGTGCAGTCAGCAAATCTCATTCTGTCATTGTTCAACCTTTACCACAACATCTAAACAACGCAATAAATGAACCTAATTAGCTCCAGTACAAGGGGAACCCTGGTATTCACAGCTGCTTTTAAATGGCTAAAATTCAAAAATACTTGTGATTTCCTCTAAAAAGGCTCATAAATGTATTTTCTTAATAGTTCAAACAACAAATATACCTTCATTTTTTCCAGTTATTAAAGCTAGAAACTACTGAAATCTGTGTGTGCTGCTGGATTCAGACCTGGACATTCAGAGCCACATAAAGACGGTTACAAAGTCAGCCTTCTAAACCTATGAGAGGAGAAATAAATCATGATTAAAAATATTAATAATAAATTCATAATATGAAAAAAATGTAAATAAAATAATGAAATAAATGTTCAGAAAATACTGAAAAATGAGAATAAACTTTTGAATAAAAGGAAAGTATTTATTAAATTTGGGAATTAAATAAAAAAATATATAATGGTGACAATGTTAAATTAACACTACATAAAATATCCTTTTATGACACACTGTATAATCAAATAATCTCTTTATTAAGTTCTTTTTGGATGCCATATCTAGTACATTAATTACTTTTTCAAGTAATTTATTTATAGATTGGCAGTTTTGGCAGGATTTGTCCTCCATATATCATCCTAAAACCTGGACACTAAACAAAAACAGAGACTTAAACACATTCACAGACATGAAAATATTTCACAAAATGGGTTTTATGATTGGATCCATGTAAAATATGTTTCTGTTTGTACCAACTACGTTTTTAATGTAAATAAATCCAAAGATTTTTTACTCAGAAACTGAGGCAGCAGCAAAATAAGTTGCCATAGTAAGTAAATAAGTCATAAAATTGTCAGGATCTGGTCTCTGTGTTAGGATTGGAACAAGAAAAAGAGTTGGGAAGAACGATCTTAATTATTTTCCCTAACGACTCCTTTGGATCAGTTCTTAATTAACAGGTTTTATTGTTTCAATAAAACCTGTTATTGATGTAGCAGATGTAGCAAAACCTTAGGAAAAATTAGCATCTGCTCTGTTTATGTCACAGAAATCAAAGTCCAATTTAGTCCTTAAAACTAAGGTTAAAACATTAACCTTGAGTTTATTTTAGGTTCATTCAGATTAAAGGATGAATTTATCATAATATTTCTGTTGTTTTACAGTTTGAGCAGAAATAAAATCAGCTGCATTGATTGAACAGCAACTTTTATTCTCATAATTTTTTTATGAGCCCAGATTTGTTTTTTATTGGTCTAGACTTGCTGCCCATTTGGACTTCATTGCTATTTTTGTGTGCAAATGCTAGAAAATAAAATATAAATTAGCATAAGCATATTTGCTGTTATCACCAGATGATGGCTTCAGCTTCTGGGATGAGCTAAAGTCATGTGTGCAGCTCTTACTACGCAGATGCTGAGCTGGGAGCCACGACTCCTGCAGTCTACACGGCAGCATCTGTGTTTGGTTTGCTCTGGACAACTTCGCGCCTGGAGAAAAGCTCAGCCTCCTGGGATGTGTGGCATTTAAGGAACATGGGAACTTTGCCTTTGTTTTTGTCCAGTTGGCTGACCAGGCTCACCTAAACTTCGCATTCTCCTCCAACTGCGGGACTTTTAGGTGTGGATTTCCACAAGGCTCAGTTCTGGGCCCACTATAGTTTCCATTTCACATTATTCTGCCCTCTTATCATGTTTCCTATCACAACTATGCTGATGACATCCGACTGTATCTGTACAGGTTGTCCAATGGTTCTCTTGAATTTTTAGTTGTTTCCATTACAAATATACGCAAAACTTAGTCAATTTTCCACTAATGTCAAAAATATAATAATACAGTTTTGCAACTTGAGGTGTTTCCATTTAAATAAGAAACACAATTAAAATTACATGTGAATAAGTTTGTTCATTTAATAAGTTATTTAAAAACTTTCAATGTCTAGAGGGAATACAGACCTTTTCTGACCTTTTCTGTTTCAGTGGCGAAACTTTAAACTGCAGCTGCGTCAGTGGGCCGTTGCTAGGTAACCACAGAATGAATGGTTGCTAGGTAACCACAGAATGAATGGTTGCTAGGTAACCACAGCCAGAAAGAGTCAGTTGATTCCACCAACCTAGCTTAACTTAGGCCTTGTTACTGATTTATTTTCAAGCTCTACTAAAGGATGAAAAAATACCCAGATTGTTCTGATAGCTCAGGAAAAAAAAGACTTTTATGAGAATTCAAAGACAAATTGATGAGTTTTTACTGAGATTATCATTTGTGGAAACAGCAGTACCTTGATGAAAGCGGTGGCCGCGGTTGTCCTACAGCATCTGGGTGTGAGAAAAGAGGCTTGTGGTGATCGATGCTCCTTCAGAGGCCTGGGGGCTTCTGGGACTGCAGCGGTGACCTCTGCAGAGGTCGCGGATGAGCAGCTCTGCCTTAAATGACTGAAGATCACTCGCCACGCCTCCTCTGACTTTCACAGTGGAGCTGAACTGTACCTGCCTGGTTGAGGTGGCAGGACAAGACGAGCATCAAAGGGATATTCCCTCTCCGTCATGTAAAGGATAAAAAGGGAAAACCCAAAAACTGACCAATCAGAGCAGAGTATCTAACCCTGTGACGCTGATCTGTAACCTCTAAATGAACAAACAGCGTTAAAGATAAGATGGCGTATTGTAGCCATTGTAGCCGGAAAACAGGAGGAGTAAATGTCTGCCAAAGCAAACTCAGATTTTTATGGATTAATCTCACATTTTCTAGAGAAAGGTGAAAATTTATGAGTTTGGAAGGTCAAACATTTGCTAGAAAGAGTTCAGAGTTTGACCCTTTTGACTTTTGGAAGTCTGAAATTTCCATGTCCTTTTGGAAATTTTTAACAATTTCGTAGCTCTGTGTCCTACCTCTGTCCCTTCCTTCTGTCCTCATTGTGTCCCAACTTCATCTGTTCTGAATCTTTCCTTCAGTTCTTTTGTCCTACTTCATTTCCTTCCTTCCTTTTGTTCTCTCCTTCACTGTGTCCTAGCTTCATCTGATCCTTGTCTCCTTTGTTCATTCCTCCATTTGCATCCTTCCTTCCTTCCCTCTGTTCTCACCCTTAGTGTCCTAATTCTCTTCCTTCCCTCATCCCTCCCTTTGTATCCTTACTCCCTCCTTGTGTCTTTCTTTCTTTGTGTCCTACCTGTTACTTCTTTCATTTCTTTCTTCCTCTTTGTGTCCTTCCTTCCTTCCCTCTGTTCTCACCTATTGTGTCCTAATTCTCTCCGTTTATTGTCTTTCCTTCCTTATTCCCTCCCTTCATTTTGTCCTTCTTTCATTCCTTTCCTCTGTTCTCTCCCTTCCTTGTGTCCTCCTTTCCTTGATTTTCCTTTATTGCTTCCTTCCTTGCATCCTAATTCTCTCCCTTCCTTCCTTTATTCCTTCCTTTGTTACCTCTGTTCTCACCCTTGTAGCTCTCTCCCTTCTCCCTTCCCTCCTCCCTCTCTTTGTATCTGATTGTATTTTTCCTCCTCCAGCAGCTGTTTCCTCATCACATCCACTCATCTCTCCCTCTGACATCATCATCCCTCCATCCTCCTCCCTCTCTCATTGACAGAAACTCTCTGATGTTTCTCCTCCTCCTCCCTGCAGGTGTTCCCTCCCCGTCCCGTTTCATTCACAGCGCAGTGCCGAGGATGACTCATCCTACGGTGAGGAAGACGTGAGCCGCTCTCAGTCCTTCCTCTGCTCCGTCTTCCAGGCAGCGATCCGTGGCTCGGTTCCGTCGGGCCCGGCGCTGACGGACAGCAGGGCTGAGCGGCTGCGACAAAAAGCAGCGCATGTTCCGTCTGCGGCCGACAGCAGGAAAACAAAAACACTGACGGGGGAATCTGGCAGCATCCAGAGATCCACCACAGCCTTTTACTCCTCTGTATGGACGGGACGTTTAGGTGGGACTGGAGGAGGAAACATTTCCATAAAATGTCAGAAATTTTGAGATTCATCTCAGAAATTTTCAAGAAAAACCAAGAAAATTCTTTAAGCTCGAAAAGTCATAAATTTCCAAAGAAAATTAGCATTTTGGGATCAATTTCACATATTTTCAAGAAAAAACGTCTGAGCTCCAAAAGTTTTTTGATTTTTTTTAGCTCAGGAAATTTCCAAGTGTTTTCCCTGAAAATATGTGAAATTAATCTAAAAAATTCTCAGTTTTCTCTTGCATATTTATCACTTTCTTGAAATTAGAATTTTCAAGAAAAAAGCAAGAAACTTAAAAAAGTTCTTATTTTCACGTTAAATATTTTCAAGAAAAACTTTTCTAAAGTTTTCCAACCTTGAAACAGTCTAAATTTCTATAAAAACTATGCAATTTTGAGGATAATTTCACATATTTTCAAAAAACCAAAAACAAAGATATTTTCTGAAGTTGAAAAGCTGTAAATTTATGTGAAAAAAATAAACAATTTTTAGATTAATTTCACGTATTTCAAAGAAAAAACTTGGAAATTATCTGAACTCCAAAAGTTGGAAATTTGCAACAACAAAAAAAGAAAAAAAAAACTTCAGAAATTTTTAGATTGATTTCAGAAATTTAAGTCAAAATTTTTAAACTTTTCAAACCCAGAAAATTGTAAAAAGTCAACTTATATTTTGTAAAAAGTCAACTTATATTTTAAATACGCTCTCGAGATGTGTTTGTTTTCTACACATGGCATAAGATTGATGTTTTTTTTTTTGCTAACAGTTAAAACACATTTAGGAAACGCATCTCCCCTGGAATATTGCTGCCATCACCATGTCCTAAGTGTTAGTTTTCTGTAACACTCAGTATTTTGAATTTGGTGTGAAACCAAAAAGACTGTTGATAAACCTCTGGAACCCTCTAAAATCGCAATATTAATAGTGATAATATTTATTTAGGGGGAACAAAGTGTAGGGAAATGGATACAAAAGCAACACTTTGCAACTTTTGAGAAAATTTCTGCCCTACTTTGCAGATTTCTGCGATCAGCTCATCTCTCCTCCCTCCCATCTTGTTGCTCCAACACAGGTGGGGAAAAAAGCTGCTCATAAAAATGGATTACCTGCCTTTTTAAATCTTATCTGAAATGCATTTCCTCGAGCCCAGATATCAGCTCTGCAGTAGAGACTCATAATGAACAGACGGAGCCTGTATACCGATTAAATTCAGAATATATCTGCACAGACATAAATGGTACATGTGAAGACGGGAAAAACGAGGAAATTCTTCTACAATATTTTCCTTCTCAATTTTATTTTATTACCTGTCAAATAAATTCAGATAAAACAGATTATTCGATCCTTCCGTAAAAGCGGAACAAAATAAAAAAGATCAATAATGACGACTGTACTAAAAGCTAGTTGCTGTTTTGTTTTTTTTTATCTTGCAGAGTGATTGATTGTGTTTGTGTGTGAAATACCGAGGCGCAAAGCTCCTCGAGTCGCCATTGGTTGCTGTTTGCACACCAGCCAATCCAGAAGAGGCATTTATTTTCCTTGGCGCTGATTGGCTGAACCTCGTCCTCCAAAACGCGGAAATAAAGAAGACGGTAGCCGTTAGCTTCTGCGGTTACGGTTTCTACAAACACACTACGGTATATTTCGTGTTTGAACGATTAAAATAGGTAGTCAGGAACGTTTTTGAGGAAGTCTCCATTTCTCTTTTGTGGATTTCAGATGTTCGTGGACGGCTGTAGCCCCGAACACCATTAATACTAACGGTCCACTGTAGCTGTTTCCGGTATGTTTTCATCGCTCTCTCTTATTTTTTTATATTATTTTAGTTTGTTCACGGCCCAGTTTTAGTTAAGCTTCCGCATTTCAGGCTGTACTTTATATTTTTACCATGCTGTCAAGTAAAACGTCTGTTTTTAATTTAAAAAAAAATATATTCCGGAGGAAGTTAGTTATGCAGAACGACAGAGCGGCAGGGAGGAGGAGAGGAATAAATGGGGAGGGAAGGGGGAGATTTTTGAAATAATTTCACAGCGCAAACAAACAGCGATTATCAGCTGTTCCATTAAACTAAGTGCAGGAATAAATTCGTGTTCTCTGCTGGAGGATCGCTCATTTTCCCGCTCTCCCACAGCCGGAGCGCCGCCTCGCAGAGAGGGAGGAAGGAGGATAATCACGGAGTGAAGTGGATGTCGGCAGGTTAGCGTGGAGGAAGAGAAGACGACTTGAAAAGTCTGTGGTGGGAAAAATGCATAAACAAAGGAGGCGTCCGCCATCTTTAATGAGGCGTTGAAAGTATGGGTGGAAAACGATGAAATGGAAACATTTTAATTAGACAACATCTGGAGTTTTAAGAGACACTCGAGTGTACGAGCAATTCCCCATCCAGATGGATTCTCATAAGGAATATTAATTTATTAATTTTCTTTACCTGCATGAGCCTCGCATCCCAGAAAAATGGAGACAGAAAATGGAGGTTTTGTTCCTCTGGTAAGGCAAAGGCCCTGCCAGTGGTTGGGAAAGTATTTAGATGTGTACTTAACAAACAAAACGTTAATGGAAACAAGAGACGCACAAACCTGAACACAGTCATACCTGACGGCAATTTAGAGACTAGTAAGCTGCAAGGCAACATTAGTTATGTTTCCATTAACTAAAGAATTGCACAAATTGGAATTACAAAAATAAATTTGCTTCTTTGTCGTTTCCGCCAGTAGCAACATTCGGTTGTTGATCATGCGACTCGTGATGCGAAAAAAGTGTTTCCATTGCAGGTTTGAGAAATAAACCAATTTAGATATAGTCCTGGTGCAAAAACATCAAAAATGAGGTTTTTTCAAAATTGGCATGTTTCAGTTCAGCAAATTTATTGTCATAATTATGTGGTCAATGGAAACGCAGATTGTGAATCAGATTTACTTTCCAAAAGCGATTGGTTGAATTAGTTTTATTTCTGAGCATCAGATTTAATGGGGCTACACATAAATTATGTGCTGCTTTGTGTCGACCCAAAATACTGCTTTTATTTCAACTTTTTTTTTTGTATGAAATACCAATAAATACATTAGGGATGTTAAATATTGTCGGCGCCAACATCGGTATTGGCTGTATTAGTAATTTTTTTAACATATAGTATTAGTCCGATAAATAAAACTTTCATGTTGTTTCTATCCGTTTCTGGTCATTTTTTTTCACTCAAGTTTGTCAAAATGTAGTGATGTATACATTTAGTATCAGTAAATATCAGTTATCGGCCTTGAAGGCAATATTAATATCGGCTATCAGCCCACATTTTGGTATCGGTGCATCGCTAAAACACATTGAAAACTGTGATTTTAATAAGACGTGTTGCAAACAATGTGAACAAGCACACAGGTGGTTTTTCTTAAAGAGACGGTAAACGTTTTCTGCCCCCTTCCAGCTCGGCCTGTCAGACGATGAAGTGGCAGAAACATCTTTATGTTCTGTTATAGTCTAGTTTGCTCAAGTAATTTCACTTCAAAGATAGCGAGGCCTTGACCAATTTCCCCGCTCGTCTCAGATTCCCCTTCTTGACGAAAGTAATTACATGCAGATTTAATTAATGTGGGAACAGGAAGAGAGGAGCGGGCGGCTCTTTGAACTGCCTGTTCAGAAGAAGAGAAAGAGCGAGAGATTAGTGATGAAGTCCCGTACTTTAGATAGTGGATGTAAACCTGAGCTGGGGTTAATAATCTGTAACGTGACAGTCGCCTCTGTCTGAGTTTAACGTTTCCTCCTCTTCATCCTTCAACACGGGGCGTTAAAAACCGTCCTTCATCCTGCAGACAGCGGGAGGGGAAGACGAAATAAAAACTCAGACAGAGTAAAAGACAAGGCAGGAGGGAGAGCTGCATCAGCAGCAGCCACTGCCTCTGGAGGGAAACCAGAACGTCGGGATAATTCAGGAGACGAGGAGCGAATGGGAGACGGAGGGGAACTGGAGGGGAACCGGAGTGGAGGGGAATCAAAGAGGAACAAACATTGAAACCAAACAAAAAACATGTTCCTGAGACAACTTCCCTAGGAAGAGACTCATTTTAGTAATTTTACTACCAATTTTACTGAATGTTTCAATAAATATATGACTGTGTGTGACAGGGGTCACATATAAATGAATAAATATACATTTAAATAGAATATAAATCATATTGTATAAATATATTATTTTTAGAATATATATATATATATTTGTAAGACATTTCTGATTTAAATAAAATATTTAAATCAGAATTAAATATTTTATTCTGATTTAAATATTCAGAATTTAGTATAACTATTTATAAATGTTTATTTTTCCTTAACATCTCAGTTGTTTCTGTATATTTCTGCTATTATATTTGCTGTTTTATATTTATGGAGATAAACTTTTATAAACTTTTTTATATTTATGGAGATAAACTTATTTTTATTATTTTTATTTGACTTGCCTTCGAGATTTGGAGCTTGTATTTCTTTTTTATAAATAGATTATTTCTTTAAAAAAGTAATTATTTCAATAAATATTTGAATATTTGGGGCAATAAGTATTTATTTAAATAAGCAGTTTATCTATTTAAAAAACAAATACTTGTTCCTGGCAGATTATGTCACATATCCAGACATTTTCTCATGTTTTAAGTGAAATAAACGCCAGTGGAACCAGTAAAGGGAGTGAAAAACGCTGAAGGTTTTAATTCAGAGCTACAAAAAGCTCCGGCTATAAAATCAATGGGAACAGAAACGATTTTGGCAGCTCTGCTGCTCCTTATATTCCAATCTTTGGAGGTCCGTTTAAAAAACTTCCTCTGGAAAAGACGGATTGGTTTTAGCTCTGCATGCACGACTGGTGAAAATGCGATCCAGCTTTTTTAAAATTTATTTATTTAATTGCAACAAATCAAAGCTGGAGCAAAAGGTTTGCCACCATGTTGGCTGAAGTGGAGGCTGAGGAGGCCAAAGCCCAGAAAGAGAGCTGACCTTTGACAAAACCTGCAGGAACAGATGGTTTATCCAACCCAGTTTAAATTACGCAGCATCTTACGGATGATATATTTGAATTTGTTTTAAAAATAATAATAATTCTTCTCACTAAGACAAGTTTTTACTGTTTTAAAGCAGGAAAAATATGCAACAGTTGATGCGAACCTCAGATTGGTGATGCTTAACTTCACGATTCGCCCTGATTCGGGTCTTACAGAAACGGCTCGGTACGTTCAAGGTGATGAGACTCACTGAGGACTCAGCATCCAAGCAGCAGAGAGGCGCACGCTGGGCCCCCGTCCTGCTTAGTCCTCCTATCTCGCTCCCTGCAGGCGGCGACACGCGATGCAGCGATGGAGATTAATGCTCACCGAACGCAAACAAACAAAGTTAACAGTGGAGACGATGCTGGGACGGACAGAGAGGGAAGCAGCCAAGATGGCCGCCGCAGAAAGACAGGAAAAACAAGTTTTTTAAAAAAATAAAGCATGTTTCTGCAATATGACGGAATATTAGGGACAAACTAAGAAAATAAAAACCATGAAATTATGAGAATAAAGTCGTAGTGTTGTGAGAATTATATTATGAGACGTTTAAACAATATATTTAGACTGTTCTATCAATTCAACCTTATTCTTGCAATAATTCAACCATATTCTCGTATTATTTCAACTTTATTAATATTTCCACTTTATTGGATTATTTTGACTTTATTCTTGTATTAGTACAATTTTATACTTTGACTTTATTTCAACTTTATTCTTGTGATATGATTTTTTTCTAAGATTATTTCCATTTTATTCTCATTATTTCAACTGCCAGTACTCTGACTTTATTCTCATATTATTTTGAATATTTTCATAAAGTTATGACTATATTCTCATTACTTCAGGTCTTTTTCTTGTTTTATTTTGACTTTATCCTCATAATTTTATTTATTTTATGCCCCCTATCCTCTGTCGGTCTTCGGAGTAATCAGCAGTCGGTATCTTACCTGTTGTTAAGCTTCAGTTTGGAGCGTTATGAAGGAATTTCTTCTCCTCGGAGTCAAACTCAGATTGAACACAAACCTTCCAGAACCTCTCATGTCTTTTGGTTCTGGTTCTACATCCAGAACCAAAGGCTGGAGCAGCAGCATGCAGCTTCTATGCACCACAAACCTGGAACAAACATCCAGAATTCCTTTAAATCCAGACTAAAAACCCACCTGGTTAGAGTTGCTTTTGATTAATAATGACCGGAACATGGATTAAATCTAATCTGGATTTCAATGTATTGCTTTATCATATAGGGAATTTTGAAATCTGCTACACAAATAAACCTGACTTCTATTCAGTCCTTAGAAAGGAATAAAACAGTCTGTTACACCAAAAACAATTAGAAAGTTTAAAAATGTTTTTTATTGTCAACAGGTCATATTTTATGAATGTTTTAGTCATTTTATCATGTCCTCTGAAACCTACATTTACATCGTCTGTGGTTGATAATTTAAAACAAACTACAGCAAAAACATATCGTTATTTTATTGTATATAAAGCGTATATATTATAGCATAATATAAGAATGTTAGTGAACACAATCTTGATCAATAAAATTGATTTAGATTCACATCTCCAAACTTTAGCTCAAGAAAATAATCCTAGCTTTAACCGAACTTTATTTCACGTCAAACCTTAAAAATGTGTTAGCTTAAGGGTGTGTTTACTTTTCATCCTGGGTTTTTGCTTTTTATTTTCTCTATATTTGACCCACTAACAGACAGAGAAAGTTTTTACCTCCGTTTAATTTCGCTGGAGACGATCAGATCCAGGATCAGTTCCCTTTGCAGCGGCGGCTCTGCCAGCTGCGGTCCTGTGGCGCCCTCTGTTGGCTCATTCGCGGAGCTGCAGTGACAGTCTGACCACACAGCTTTAAATATAGTGATTTATTTCATGCTGAAGCTCACACATCAATCAATATAAACCCCCGGGAAACAAAGAGCAGTAACAAAGATAGCAAAAGAATCATCAGTCAACAGTTTTTACAAAAAACAGCAGGAAGAACCCAGGTTAAGAACAGATATGGAGCTGGGCTTCCACACAGCAGAGCGACTTGTTCTCAAAAAAACAGAGAAATGACGGATACATTCAGTTCATTCAGTTTGCTACGAATCCAGATTCATGAAAGGTCTTTAAGAACACATTTATGGAGTGAGTTTCATGATAATCCTGACTCTGCAACATTAGGGGCATTGGAGGTAGAAAAAAGGAGGAGGAAGTTTACGTTTCTACCAAAGACACTAATTTTCTAGAAAAACATAAACAAGGACATCTGAATTTCAAAGGTCGAAAAATCTATTGGAAATCTCAAATTTTGAAGTTAATTTGAGAATTTCTAGAAAAAAATGGGACATTTCTGAATTAAAAGTAATATCTGTTAGAAAAAAACACTGAAATTTTGAGATTCATTTCACATGTTTTCAAGAAAAAAACTTGGGAAATTTTTTGACGTGAAACTCAGAAATTTTCATGATTTGTCTTAAAAGTTTTTTCTAGAAAATTTCTCAGATTAATTTGGAAATTATTTTTTTCCTACCGTATTTTTGACTTTTCAAAGTCAAACTTCTGGTTTGATTTTTTAGATTAACCTAAATATTTCTGATTTTTTTTCTAGCAAATTTTCAACTTTTCAAATTCAAATTCAATCAAGATTTTTAAGTTCTTTCTAGAAATTGTTTAAACCTCATATTTCCATGTTTTTCTTGAAAAAAAAATTGTGAAATTAATCTCAAAATGTAAGTTTTTTCTTTTAAATATTTGACTTTTAAACTCAATTTTCCATTTTTTTTCTAGAGATTGTTCTCAACATTTCTGAGTTTTTTCTAAAAAATAGTTTCTAAGTTTATTCCAGCAAATTGTTGACTTTTCAAACTCTTTCTGGAAAACTTCCTGTGTTTTCTTTGGCAGAAATTTGCTCCTCTTCTTTCTCTTTCTTCAATGCCCTGTTTGGATCAGCCTCTCCCCTCCTCTAATTTTTATTTACAGCAGTAAATTCCCGCTCTGCTCCAGCGGGTCTGTAAACGACCGGCGTCTCCACCTGATTGCATATCTGCATTTACAAGATTTCAAACACCTCAGAGAGTTTAAGCGTACAAATCAAGCAAAACTAAAACAGAAACGATCATTTCCAGTGTCTGATCTCCAACCCTACACACAAATCTTTTTTTTATTTATTTTACAGTAACTACGATGAATCCCATCATTAGTTATTTCACTTAATCTGAATGTTTTTAATGTTTTTTTCAGGGGGTAAAAGTGCTGAAAACATTCTGTACCGCGTCAACAACACGCTTTGGTTTACATCCGCTTCAGTTAAAAAAACGGAATAATTCAGTAGTACGCACATCTGTGTTAGTAGATGCTACAAATAAAGTCTTTAACAACCGTCCAATAAGGGAAACATTCACCGAAAACGAATAAACGACCACCGTCATGCTGATACTTCAGTCACTACCCTGCTCTGCCACTAGTTCAGAGTTTAAACTGATTAAAATTGATCAAAAGTCAGTTACAGACTAAAAAAACTATTAAATGAATTCCTCTGCAGCAGCATAAACAGAGCAGATTTAAGAGTCAAAAGCTTTGTTTTTCCTTTATTAGAAAATGAAACTGAGGGGAAAAAAAGTTTTTGTTTTAAAAAAAAAGGTTTGTTTTTCCAGAAGAAGGATCTGAATGCTTCTGTCCAACCAGCATGAACGCACCGAGGGGGAAATAATTCACCGTGCAGCATCTGGGAGACACATCCGCTCATTTACAAGATGCATGACGCTCATTAAGAGAGACCAACCAAGCAGAGGAGGCGCGGGACGATTATCCGAATCCGTCGAGTCTCGAACAGAAGCAAAGTTTGTCCAACATGACGCGAACAGATGTGTCAAAAATACCAAGATACGAGCAGAAACTGGGCACTTTGTGGGAAACGCCATTCAGTCAGGATTTAAAAGAAAGCTGCCGAAGCTCAAAGAAAAAATAAACTGTAAGAAAACAGTTAAAATAATGCAATGTCTGGCTACTTGGAAGCAAATATATGAAGAAATGTAGAGCGGATTAAAACTTCTGCACAGTACTGCAGCGTACCCAGAGCCTGTTCTGCATCAGTGACGGATTAAATTAGTGTGCAATTACTTTTTATTTCATTGAGTTATTAGACTCTAATATTCAATCAATTTCAGAAGAAATGAGTCAGAATTGTGGAAAAAAACTGAATTATGTGAAAAAGTGAATACTGACAACAAAAAATCAGATTTATGAGATTAAAGTTTGAATTCCAACTTAAATCTCAGAAAAGTAAAGTCAGAATTATTAGAAAATAAAAAGCCAAAATTCAGAGAAAAATATTGATTTGTGTATTTATTTAAAGCTGGGAATCCAGATTTTAATCTCAGAAGAAAAAAGTCAGAAATGTGAAAAAAAAACTTCAAAATTTAGATTCAATTCTGAAAAAATGTCAAACACCCAAATCTTAGAAACTCAGAAATTTCCACATTTTTTCTAACACATTTTTGACTTTGCAAGCTGAGAAATTTAATTTGTTTTTCTCAAAAGAAACCCCCAAAACAAAATAAAACAAAAAATAATCTTAAAATTTCAGTTTTCCTAGCAAATATTATTTCATCATGCTCAGAAATGTGTTTTTTCTAGAAAATTTCTGAGCTTTGTCTCAGTTTTTTGGCAAAACTTTTATTTTTTTTTATCTACAGTCGCCCTGTTGTAAATTTTAGAGCTAATAGATCATATTTTTAGTTTAGTCCTCTGCAGAGCGGCTTAAATTGATCAGAACACTAAAAAGCTAATCAGCTAGAATAAAAATGAACCTGAAATGAAAGGAGTGTTTCTTTGTCTTTGGAGGAAGTCGGTTTGTTCTGCTGATTTCTTAGAAATGAACTGACTAAATTTACTTGACATCTGGAGGAGGAAAACATATCTTTATGTTCTGATTGTGGTGCTTCTGTTTTGTGAGACCAATTCATTTGCGGCTCTTTGGAAGACGTAAAACGTCATTAGAGGCTTTAGAAAGGAATAAAAACAGGAAACTTTGTGCATACCTGAGAGAAGTCAAAGAAACCGTCGCACAAACCGAGTGTAAAACAACAAAAAAGTAGTTTAAAAAAAAAAAGAGACTCTTTTCTCGCAGACTTTGCAATCTGTTTCATCGGCTCGATTTCTTCTGACTCATCCGTCGGCCGCTACGATGTGAAACGAAACGGGGCGAGTCAGGAGGGTTCTGTGGAGGGTTCGCCGTGTTCGGACCCCCTAAGGCAGACATGAACACACAGTCTCTGGTTCTCGATTAAAAAAAAAACGACCAACACAGGCGTTTTCACGTCCAGGCTACAGCTGTTCGGTCTCCTTAAGGCCAGCTCGTTAGGAGACAACGGTCGCCGTGGCAACAGCAAATTTACTGGACACCTGTTTCCAGGAGGAAATGTTTTGGTTTTGGTTTTAAGACTTAAAGTTGGAGTGTGTAACTTTTATTAAATTTATTTTTTTTTTTTTACATATTTGTTAAAACTGTCACTAGAGACAGATAATCTGGAGAAATACTGAAGAACCAAAACAGCCAATCAGAGCCAGGAGGAGGGCCTTAGCGCTGTCAATCAACCACATGAATGCGCTCCTAAATGTGCGAATGGCAGAGAAACAACTCAAGAAAACCATTTATCTGCCGTCATCGATGGACTTGTTGAAATAAATCAAATAATTAAAACAATCTCAGTAATTTCTATTTGGATGACATTTTGTTTTTCTCTTCAGTCTGGTGTTTTTTTTTTAAATTCTTGTTTATGTTAATTTGTTTATTTATATTAGATATTTAAAATGTCTTCCTGTTCCAGTGTTAAAATGTTTGTTAGAAATTAAAGTTCATTGGTCTGTGAGAATGTGTTCTTGCATTATTATCTCTATAACTTGATAATGTTCTCAAAACAATATTATTTATCACGATAACGTCGGGGACGATTTATCGCCGCCGACGTTATCACAAAGTAAATTTGTTATTGTGACGAGGTAAGTCATTGGTGGCCACGCTAACTAGCTTTAGCATTCACCATGGGCTCTGCTGACAAGCTGTATTGTAGCACACAAGCATGATTGACAGCACTTAGACCTGCCTCCTGGCTCTGATTGGTTGTTTCTTGTTTGCACTGAAACAATCTCGATTATCTGTCTCATAAACTGTCAACATGATGACGGTTTTAACAAATATTTTTATAAAAGTGACATCCTGCCTTGACGGAGCAGCAGGGTACAGTTCCAGACTCTCAGTAGAACTTGTCGTCGATGCGGAAGTGCGGCCGCGACACGTCGTCGGGGTTCAGGAAGACCGAGATGGACTTCCCGGGGTTCTCTGTCACCAGCTGCTGCAGCCGCTGCGCCAGCTTGTCCTCCGACGGCGAGATGATGCCGTTGGCCGGGTGGAGTCCCGGCGAGCCGTGTCCGTTGGCGGCGCCGCCCGCCAGCTCCTTCTTCAGCTGGCCCGCCTGGCGCGCCTGGTCCAGGGCGGCCCGCAGGTGTTCGCTGGGGTCCGAGCGCACGTGGGCCAGCTTCCTGGCCACCAGCAGCGCCTGGCCGTCGCTCAGGTGCTCCAGCATGTTGCACTGCGGCAGGAAGTAGTTGGGGCAGTTCTTACCCAGGATGCAGTGCGCCAGGTCGTCCAGCAGACCCAGGAGGAGGCGGCCCGGGGCGTCGGGCTCGGGGCAGGACAGGTAGGCGGCGGGGAGTCGGTCGCAGGCCCAGAACAGGAGCGTGCGCAGGTGGTAGAGGCTGAGGCCGGACCGAGGCCGGGCCAGGATGCGGGACAGAACCGCCTTGGCCGCCTGGAAGGCCTGCGCCATCGGGAACGGGATGCACTTCTTCAGCTGGACCTGGATCAGAACCGCGCAGGAGCCGGGTTACAGTCAGGACTCACACAAGTTTCCCTCAGCAAAATTCAGGAACTTTTCAAGGTTAGTTTAAAGCCTTTCCAACACCAGACATTGGAGACAAAACAACCGTTTCAATTCACTGCTATTTGGTATCATTTATATTAATAATGTGATAACATAAAAAAGATAAACATAAAAAAGAAGTACTTTTTATGTTTTGAAGAGTCTCTCTCTCACACACCAGACTGGTCAGAGAACAAAACACTGATCTAAAGGTGACCTATTATGCTTCCTTGAACAGGTCAGACAGGTTTATGGGCAACAACAAAACATGTTTGCTACATTTTTTTTTTGCCCAAAATCGTTTTTAAATATTGAGATTTAAGTCTGGTCAAGTTCCTCTTTCATATTCATATGAGATGGTTTAGGGCCATTTGTCACTTTAAATCCAATTAAGCTGTTGCTGGTCACGCCCCCCCACACACATAATGATGGCTGCAAACAGATGGACAATTCTATGATCGTACATCTTTGAAAAGCAGAAGTAGAGCCTCCTGCACAACCAACAAGAATGCAGCAAGTGGTGTCTGGATGGTAAGTCAACAACAAAACACTTGTGTTTTCCAGCAGCCATTGTACAGCACATACAGCATTAAATCCTACCTTGGGTTGCTAGGTAACAGGCTGGTCTCGGCTGGGGTTGCTAGGTGACTGTACAATGCCCGTCAGATGTGACTTAACATTTTCCAGGCACCAGGAAATCATTAACTTATTGCCAAAAGACGGCTGGGTGTTTCTTTTTTTAATGCTCAGGGTTTTTTTTTAGAAGCAGCAGAAACACAAATGGAAGAATAAAAATAATGCAGAAAAAGGAAATTTTGCAGAATAGGTCACCTTTAACAAAAAAATAAAATCTTCCAATTTCAATAATGTTAACGTAGAAAATATAAAACAGTCTTTATTGGATTACATGGATTTATCTGTCATTGAGTCATTAGGAATAATAAATAGTTATGACACGAAATCAAGCAAAATCTTAAGGTAAATGATCTTCCTGCTCCTTAACAAAAGAAAAATCTCTGGTAAAAAATGTTCTAAGTTTTGAAGCATTTAGCAAATATAAATAACTGAAGTTTGATCTGGTTTAACTTCAGACAATGGGAAATAACTGTGCATGTGTCTTTCTATTAGGTGAATGAAAATATCTGTTTAACTGTAAATATGTTTTACAGTTGTGAGAAAAGACGGCTGGGCGTCTCCTGACCTCGCTGCGGGAGAAGGCCAGCCTCCACTCGCGGTCGGGCCGGCCGCCCAGCGGGGAGCAGCAGGGCAGCAGGTAGAACCCAGAGATGGCCTCCTCCTCCGTGATCTTACCGTCCCAGAAGTGGTTGGCCGTCAGCCAGCCCTGGGCCACGGCGGGCCAGCCCCGGAACGACACCACCGGCAGCAGGTCGTACAGGACCCGGCTGGAGCCCGCCTGCAGGAAGGACGCACACACACACACACACACACACACACACACGTGTGGTTTTATCGCCACGGCAACGCCCGCACAGAACTGATGGAAACAATTACTCTGACGATTAATCGAGTAATCAAATAAAATTTTAAAAAAGTCCCGTTTTGATGTTTCTGTTTTAATTTATTTCTTTAGGAAAATGAACATTAATCAAATATGTTGGAATAAGCACAATAGATGAAATTCATCCTTTGTTTTAAGACAATTAAGCAGAAACACCCCCCGAAATAGTCAAAGGACAGATAGCTCAATTAAAAGAAACAAACAAAAAAACATCAACAAAAGAAAACATTTACACAAGAAATAACTAACCAACAGAGAGAAAACCAGAATAAAACCAGAATAAGAGACTCAGAGGAGACAATGATTTGCTTTCAGCAAATGTTTTTGTACTTACACTGCAAAAACACAAAAGGAAATTTTGGTCCAGTTCCTACTGCAAATATTTTAGTACACTTGAAATAGGATAAAACTGTTTTATAAATAACTTTTCAGGAAGTTAAAGGAGCTTGTTTAAGTCAATAATTCGTTAAAATTGCAGAAAAAGTAAATTAAATAATGAGTTAAATAATCTGACAATAGAACTAAAACTTTTTCCATCGATTTGAAGGAATTACTGACTTAAAAACAAGCTGTTATATATTTCTGAAAAGCCACTTTTAAGTTAGTCTTGTCTCTTTTTAAGTGTGCTAAGATATTTGCACAAGAAACTAGACCAAAAATACTTGGCAAGATTTTTTTTGTCTTGTTTTTTTTTTGCAGTGTGCTTAAGCTAGTAAAATATATACACCAAAGAGAAAAGAGAAAATGATAAATAAACTATTTAGTCTTCACTTTAAGTCTCAAGTTTTAAGTTTAGGGAAAAAAGATAAAGTGCAGAACAGATGAGAAGTAACATTAACTTTTAAAAATTAAAAAGCAAAATTAAAATAAGTGTTGCCAACACAAATAATTATCTGGTCGGTGCAGATGGTGCTAAATAGTAAAATACAATTTAGATAAACTGCCTTGAGGAATTTAAATAATGGAGGTTGTTGAATCTCAGAACAGAACCGACCATTTGTTATTTTTTTTATAACATTTTCAGTGTAGGAGGCAGCAGCGGCTCTGTACCTGGAGGATGATGGTGGTCAGGGGCCCGTTCCTCTCCAGCCGCTCCGCGGTCGGGATGCCTCTCTGCGGGCTGCGCCGCAGCTCCTCCACAGCCTCGCTCACCACCCCCCAGAACCAGTCCGCCACCAGGCTGGGCGAGAAGTAGCAGCCGTCCAGGGACTGAGGGGAGCCCAGCGACGGGATGGAGCCTTTACCTGTACAGCAGAGTTACCGGGAAACCTTTCAGTGAGCATAAAAATGTTTTTCATGTTTCCCATAAACTAATTAAAGGGGTATTACTGTGTTTTCCAGTCACATTGTGCTGTTTTATAGCATAATCAAGTAACTATGTCAACTTCAGTTGTTATAAAAATGCTCTATGTATCAGATACGACTTGAAATAAATTTTCCTTAGTAATATCACAAATTAAAATTGGGTCTCTGTCTCTTTAAGAAGCTCCTGCTCTTTCTGAAACACCGCCTTCAGGAAGTCGTCACACATCTGCTCCTCCATCAACCCTTTAACAGCATTTTTACCAGCGTTTCACTGAAGCAGCTCAGGAGGTGTTCGCTAATTGCTACTGGCTAGTCTGGAGGAACTGAGTAGGGAGGAGCTGCTCCCAGGAGGCGGGGCTAGGTCCAACCAGGACAGCTGAACGGTTACCATGGTGATTAAAGGATTTCTCAAACATTCATGAACGCATCAAAGCAACACTTCAGGTCCGATTCACATTATAACATTATAACATGATGTGAAGCTCAAAAAGTTCATTTTATGATAAAGTTCAGAATGACAGTTTCAAGATGGACGCCATTTTTTTAGCCTTTTAACCAAATTATTGCCATAAAATGTTGTTTTTGACTATTCATGCCAACTCTAAAGTGACATGAAGCAAAATCGGATGACAAAACTGAAACTTGGCTCAAAAAAGTTCATTTTACATAAAAGTTTTGGTTTTGGGATGATGTGCTGAACTCTAATGAATAAATTACCACAAAGCTGACAGATTTCACTGACCCCGTCTTATGTTTCTTCTATTTATAAATTAACAATCAGCACTACTTTGTCAAGTAAATGTCATGAAAAGCATCAAGGTTTGGGCTTGCACCAGGACAGGATGTGTTGGTTCAGGGGGTGTGAACACTTTTCAGAGAAAGGTGTCAAAATCTAATTATTCCACTGGGAACCATCGACCCAGGTGGATTTTTTTCGTCTTTCAGGGACACATTTGGTGCGACACTTTCTGTCATCTAGCCTGATTTAATCAGCTCCCCTGCCTCGACAATTACAGCTCCCTGAAATCTGGTGGGAAATGTTATTACACATCCAGAAAATCCAGCTGACGCTTCGTCCCAAACTGCTAAAAATTAAACAGATTCATATCAATAAATGTCATTACTCCCCCCTCCGCCCTCGCCAGCGTGCTGCAGATTGATTTTCTGGAGTAATCTGCAAACCGCTGCATTATCTTGCACTTTCCACCGCTTAGTTCTGCTTCATAAGTTGAACTCAGAGCCTTTCTGAGGGCTTTTATTGTGAAAAACAGCCCATCTGCTGCGGGCTGAAATTGCATCACAGCGTCGTGCATCAGAAGAAAACACGCGCTCAATCCAATCTGCAGCAACACTTTCATCTTTGTTTATTCCATCCAGTCGCTCGTCTTTCACTTCCTCTCTCTCTCACCCATCTCCTCCTCCTCGTCCTCGTCTTCCTCGGCGGGGAGCCCGCTCTCCTCCTGGCAGCAGACGCTCCAGCGCGACAGGACGTTGGAGTCGCAGAGGCGCAGGCTGAGCCAGGAGTGGCACGGCGGCGAGCGCCTCATGTCCAAGGTCACCGGCTGGTTGCGGTCGTGCAGCTTCAGGGCGGGAACCAGCAGGGTGAAGTCCAGGTCGAAGTCGGCCCCCTTGGCGTACTCGCCCAGGTCCTCCGGGTTCAGGTCCAGGACGCCTTCCCGGGCGCCGCCGGACAGCAGCAGGTACTCGTTGGCCACCGGGAGGCGCTGGTCCACCTTCTGGACTAAACCTGGCAGGGTTGGAGAGGAGAGAAACAGTTAAGAGTTTGGTGATTTCAGCAGAGGAGAATAGCTTCACCAAAGGTCATAGGTCACACAGATCCGGCCGGAGTGCTCACTGACCAGCAGCTGCTTTCCCCGTTAACAAATCAGCATCGACTTTTGTGGTTTAGTTTAGTTAATTTTGATTTTCCTTTCCAACCTTATGCTGCTTAAGGCTCAACTAAAAGGAGCTTTTTCTTTATTGGACTTTAGTGACATCTGCTGGTGAAGTTGTAGATTGCATACGAGTACCACAATGACTAAAATATTAAGTAGCTCCAGACAATAAATCAATAACATATATCACTTTAGACATGTGATCAATATCAATGGATAATACGTCTGATAGAATATTCAATAATTTCACTGAACTCCGATCCAGACCTGCGCAGCATTCTGGGAAATGTAGGCAGAAGAAAGGTTTTAGCTGCTCAGCCTATCACGGCTAAGCTAGGTTAGTAACAAGGACTAACTCACTCACTCTTTGGCTACCTAGCAACTCACTCACCCTTCAGTTACCTAGCAGCAGCCTGCTGAGTAACTGGCGCAGCAGCAGTTTAAGGTTTGTCCACTGTGTCTCATAACTGCTTAAGAATAAAAACTACAGGTGTAAAAACTGTGGATAAAACAGGGAAGGTCTGGCAATACGTCAGATAAGACAAAAGAAAACAAAAATAATTATCAACCAAAATGAAAGCCTTATCGTTATACATTTTGAGCCGTATTGCCCAGCCCTAATAGTGAAACGATTAATCGATTATTGAAATAAATTAGAGATCACCTTATATTTTAACCCACTGGCATAAGTGTTAAAGCAAAAGTTAGATTTGTATTTAATCGGGTAAGTTGGTTTAGAACTAATTCCTGTGTTATTTTTCCTGGCTTTTTAGCAACATCTGCTGACCAGCAGATGAACCAATGATGAGTATAAAAAATCATGCCCATTGTTTGTCCATTCTGGGCTCCTGTACTAAAAAAAAGCTTCATTTTCTGGCAGAGATAACTAGTTTGAGGTTTCAGAAAACACAGTTATGAATAACGTATCACCGTCAGAGCAGCTCGTTCCAGTCAACCTCACACAGCGGGACATGAAGCATCTGGAAGAGGCACGAGATGCATCGTTTTCCTGTTGCAGCTTAAATCCTGCCAGTACCACAACTCCCCAGAGTCTGAAACCACTCTTTCCTTCACTCTGAAAACTTTGACAGAGAAACTCAAGTCTCCAAATCCCTCCACGACTACTTAGCTGTGTTGTGTACTTTTCGGGCTCTGGGACCGTGGGAACCCCCCTGGAGTAAATTATCTCAGCCCATTTAAAAAGAGAGAACCGAGAAGAAAGCCTGATCTGACGGAGAAGTGGCCCACAGGCGACTGCTACCTGCTTCAGGTCGGAGGTGAAGCGCAGACGACGCAGGGGAGAGACGCTGAGGAAGGGTGTTTATCAGCCAGAGGGGATTTACGACAATCCTCCTCAAACTGTGGTCCGAGAGGTACTGCATGTAAACAACTGTTAATTTGCCATTACATGAGCGACGCTACAGCTAGCTTACCAAAAGATTGTGTTTGAAAATAATAACAGACAAATGGCTTAAGATCGGGTCACTTAAAAGAAAGCCTGAAGGTACCGGTGGAAAGTTTCTCAGGGTGAGTTGCAGAACTTTTGTTTTTGAACATTATTACGATACACAGTCCAGAGCTGCGCCCCGCGCTGACTAAGTGCATCTGAACACCTAATATAACATTATGTTGGGATATCTACTGAAAATGTTTGTTTTTACCCATGCAGCTAAAGTCTATTTTTCTTTTAAATTACAAATAGCAGCTAAAGGCAGAAATTTGGTGGAAATGTGGCTCTATGGCGTATGGAGTCATACGCCATAGACACTTTATGTAACTGTTTTTGGATGAGATTTACACAGAAAGCTCAAATCTTCTTCAACAGAAAATGTTTAACTTTATACAAAGTCATGTCACAAACCTTTTTACCCAGAAACACACTTAAGCACACCCATCACTTATATTTGGCTAAACATAGGAAAGGTTTATATATATATATAAAGATTATTTTTGTTGCTGGAAATGAACTAGATCATTTTATAGACTAACAAAAACGATTAATAATTGGCCCAAAAAGTTAAATAACTGTAAAAACTAAAGCAAATGTCATACAAATGATGGTTTAATTAAAAATAATGTTTAATTTATTGTTTGTCCAGCAGAAGAATTCACAACTATCATTTTTGTGTTTCAGTTGGAGAGTAAGAGCTAATTTTGGCTTCAAAGGAATTTGAAGTTGGCGATTTTGGTCCTTGATGCAAAAAGTTTGGACCCACCAGAACCAAAGCATTTTATATAGCAACAAAAAGTTAAGTAACTGTAAAGATTAAGGCTAACGTCATACTAATGTTTAATTAAGATATTAGTAGATTAATTTATTGTTGTGGATGTAAAAAAGGAAGAATTCACAATAAAACTATTTTTATGTCTTTATATAAAATGTAATTTTGGCCCCTGAGGGCTTTCAACTTAGGGGATTTTGGGGATTCTCTTGTTGTTAGCATCTATTTCACTGCTAATGCACCAATTAACTTGTTTGGATGGCCTCACGTCATTAAAGGTAAAATAAAATCGAGCAAAAATAAAACGGAGGAACATCCAGAGATTGAAAATAAACCCATACAGGAGTCAAACTGCATCTTATTTGACGGCACTAAACCAAAGCTTCCCGTTTCTCTTTGCATTTCTGTGCAGCTGTGTTCAACACAGAGTCGGATTTTATTCTGTTTCTAAGACGAACATCAAACAGGTGCGAGCGTTGAGTGAAAGTGGTTTTAATCTAACATCTGAGCAGGAGAAATGAGACTTAATGAGCGGGACATTGTCTTCTCTGCTTCTTTGGATAAAAACAGCCGGAGCGCTTCGGAGGTGTTTTAAGAAAGAAAAACATCGTCTGAAAGTTGAACTGCAGGATCCCGGCGGTGAACCAAGAGCCTCTGGTGTTTGTTACGCAACTGATTTCAAACCCACTGAGAACTTTTAAACTCCAATCAAAGCTAACGATCTGCTGCTTCTCAACAAACAGAGAATATTTAATTCTCCACATACCAACACGACTCATACATGTTTATATTGAAGTACTTTTTATCCAAGGAGATCAGTGGCCAAATACCAGAGTTGCTGCTGATTTCAAAATGGCGTAAGGCGAAAAAAGATGAGAACTTTAGACTGACATCTTGACAAAGAGACCAACCTTTTGTCTTTAGTCTGAAGGGTTAAAGAACAGCAGCTGAATTCATTCTTTGGTTATTTTACCATTGCCAGTCCTCCAACCATCAACCTTTGACCTTCTCATAATTAAACATTTTCTGGTTTCCAATTACTTTAAAGACAGCAATAGATTCAGTGATGAGGAAAAATGAAGTTATTCTACATTCACTGGTTTCACTCTTTATTTTTCCAGCTCCAGGCTGTTTAAACTCATCGAGTTTAATGAGTTTCTACAGTTTTGGAATATTTCTAACTATTCCTAAACTTTAATTTGTAAAGTTAGGATAAAGCAGCACAGCAGATTTAACTACAGCAGCAATGGAGAGCAGATGTTTTTCTTCACACCGATCACAGATAAGGTGAAGTTTCCAGATTTTCAAACTGATTTGCAACATTTAAAATCAGTTAAGAGGAAAAAGGGTGGATAAAAGCTGAAGAGGAAGAGCAGACATTAGATAACAGCTCAGCAGGTTTGCAGCAGAGTCTGCTCTGATTTATTTGCTTTAATCGGCCTTTAATAAATTGGGTCAAATAGCCAAGAAGATGTAAAAAAACCGTATCAATTAGCAAGCGCCACGCTTTCCGCAATAAGTTTGAAGTTCTTCCAAAAAATAATAAAAAAGAAAATGTAATTTTTTAAATGGAAACTGTTAAACACTCACCAGGACAAACCAGCGCGCACACACACACACACACACACACGGAAACACTCCCAGCGCCGTCCGAATGTGGAAAATGGAGCTGGAATGGAGCCGGTCCCGGCTGCTTTCACAGCCACGGATTAAACCCTAATCCTGTAACGGATGTACGTCTCCAGGAGAGGACGCCTTCCCGGCTCAAAAGACTCATTTCATGTCCCATCAGAGGGAAAACCAGGCAGAATTTCAGTAAATTATAATCATAAGTTACGCTGAAGTGCAGTGAATTTAAACTCACATTACAGCAGCGACAGTCATTTCTACAGCCTCCATTTAACCACCAAGCGCCCAACAGGGAGTGATTGCTAAGAAACCTGCATGATTTACCTCAGAGTGAGAAGCAAAGTTATTACTTCAAACATCCATACTTTAACTAGAAACTAGGCATTTCTTTAATATTTGTTGTTTAAAGAGGGAAATCCTCCATATCCATTAGACCAGGCATGAGGCTCTTTAGACCTGGGCTGCAACTAATGATTATACTTATCGATTAATCAATTATTCACACCATTAAGCGACACATTCTGCAGATTTTTCATCTAACCACTTGAAGCTGCAATTTGTAACTTTTATTTAAAAAATATGTTTTTTACATATTTGTTGAAACTGTCACCATGTCGTGACAGAATGAGGAAAAATCTGTGAAAAGATCGATCTCCTCCACCTCCTCCCTGAGCCAAAAACAACCAATCAGAGCCAGGAGGAGGGGCTTAGCCGTGTCAATCATCCTCATGTACACACTTCTAAATGTGCTAAAGGCAGAGAAACAAATTACCATTACAGGAGAACCGTTTATCCGCTGTCATCAGTGGCCATGCTAACTAGCCTTAGCATTCGCGACATTCTGCACGAGCTGCAGCGAAGAAGAGGAGAGCGGCAAGCATACGGGCATGATTGACAGCGCCAAGACCCGCCTCCTGGCTCTGATTGGTAGTTTCTATTTAGCACTGGGAGCTACATTTTTTCACAGTCTAATACTAAACTGTTACGGCATTGTGACAGTTTTAACAAATAATATTAACAAATAAAGTTTTAACAAATAATGTGTAAAAAATATGTTTTATAAAAGCTACAAACTGCAGCTTTAATCTCTTAAATTAATGCGGTTGTGACCAAACTTTTTAGCACGAAGCCAAAAATGTCAAGTAGGGCCAAAAAATTTCAATTTTCATAATGTTTTAAATTTAAAAATATTATATTTATTTTTATCAGCTAAATAAACAAACTAAACATTCAATATTTTTATGAAATAACGAAAAAAGTCCAACGTCTCTTTAGCAACAAGGACAGGACATGCTTTATTCTGACAAATTTATTAAACAGGTTTGGCCAAAACTGCATTTCAGTCAAAGAATCTGAATGTTTTTGGTCCCTATTACTAATAAATGAAATTAAAAGCAGAAAACTTAGTTGAATATCTTGTGTTGTACCTTACAATTTTCATTTTAATCCTTTTCAAATCTGCATCAACTACATGAACTGTGATCAAGGGCCACCCAGAGTCAATCCGGAGCCATAAATGGCCCCTGAGCCGCACTTTGGTCACCCCTGAGTTAATGGGAGCTTCTAAAAGTTTCCAAAAGTAACAACAAATTAAAATAACAGATTTTGGTTCCAAACATTTTAACTGCCTGAAGAAAAAACTAAACTGACAGAAGTTATGATTCACAAAAATGTAACATAAATGGCCACAACATTGGCTGCCGACCCCCAGTTTAAACAAAAATAAGCAAAATAAACCTCCAGACTTCATCTCCAGTCTAATTCAGACTGATCATCTTCTCCATCACCTCGCTGGTCATGATTTCACACTACGGCAGGAGATTAGCTCAGAAACAGATGCTTCAGAAAAGGCCTGCTCTGTGTGTGTGTAAGTGTGTGTGAGTGTGTGTGTGTGTAAGTGAGATGGGGATGAGAAATGACAGACGTGGTGTGTCTGAACCACCTGCAGAGAGGAAGCCGTCGGTGTCATTTCGGTTCCTCTCTGCTGCTTTGATCTCGGTAATGCCGCCGTTTTACTCGTCGCTAAATGACAGTGAATTATCAGCGAAGAGGAGAAAAACCATGGCGGGCTGAGATTTTTACAGCAGCTCTGTTGCCCCCGACTTCTTTAAGTGAATCTGTTTTGCAGACGTTAGCTGTTCTCCAGGTCTCGATTGACTACTTCTTTAGGTTCTCTACATAAATATAACAAACAGGATGTTAAGACAAATGATACAGATGTCACATCGAAGAACAGAAACACAAAAAGAGTTTGAGATGCCTCAGCTGGAAGTAAGCTAAATTATTTATCTTAAAAAAGAAATTAAATACTGCCGTCACTCATCAACCAAGTGATTCAGTGGACAGAAAGTATATCCAGTAGCAGTCAGTGTTGCATTGACTCTCAAGAAGCTTCTGACTAAAGACCATTTCTATAAGACTCACTGTCATTACATGCCAACAGCATAACTGTGTTTTTGTGTTAAAAAATGTTAAAAGTTACAAAATGTGGAGGTGAACTAGCTGGCATCATAATTTGGAAATAAAATCGTGTGAAGCCAACGGGCCCTCAAACCCAGTTCAACGCATCAAATGAAAGCCTAGCTTAATCCTTCTTTACTGTGAATGTTATTGGTGTATAAAAAAATTAAAAATTTAAAGTAAATTAATAACACTTAGCCTGGTGGGGGGCAAGTTAAGCCTGGTGGCCTGCCAGGCTTAACGTACACTGGAGGAAACCCCGAGTCAGGTAAACCCAGTTCGACTGGGGACCAAAGTTACATTTGTTACATTTTCAGCTGCTGCAGTTCGCTTTCACTGCAGCAGCTGTGACAGCGAACCTTCAGTGGTTCTTGGTGCAGTGGCTGCACCAAGAACCACTGAAGGAAACAACATGAAAACGGAGTAGCGTCAGGTTTTAGTGGCTGTTGGATTTCTCTTTTGTCTTTGTTAAAAGATCAAGCGTCATTTCTCTCACTAGCGCTAGGCTAGCTTGTTTGTTTTCAGTTGCATTTACCCAGAATGCCCTGCGCTGTAGTCTACTTCCTGCTTTTGGAGTTTGGCATTCAAGTCACACCAGAGTTTACTTGAATCGAACAGAGACAGTGGATTTTAGGTGGACCAGAGTTTGTGTTTGGTCCACCTCAGAGTTCACACTTCCCCAAATAAACCAGATTTTAAAGACAAACGGACTGGAGTTTGATTAAAGTGGACTAAACATGGCTGGTGTGAATGAAACCTTAGTTTTATTTATCTGTAGGGTTAAAGAGTTGGACAGAGAGATGTTGAGTTGGGGATATCATCCTTTCCTCTTTCTGTCTCTGCTCTGCATCCATAAAACCTCCAAATTCTCTGGCTTTCCTAATCAGCTTCTCCCAGTTGTAAAAACAACAACTTATTGGAAAATGTTCAGAGAAAATCAACAGTTTATGAGTCAATATGAAGACGACCCAAACTAGATTTTCCAGCTGAGGTACAGATGAGGATTTTTCATGAACACTCAGACAAAAGGTCAGACGGCCCCGTCATCCTCTGACAGTGGCTAATCGTTTCACTTGCTGCCGCAGGAACACTTGGAGATTTTTAAACCCTTAATCGTCTAATTGAAGACTCTGTCAAACGATGTCATGCGGTGTCAAAACCCCAGTCATGTTCAATTAGGAGCCGAGAAGACTCCTAAAACGACGGATCAGATGTGACATCTTCCGCCTTGAGCCACGGAGACTCTGCTCGCCGTTTCAATCAGAGACAGCTGTGCAATCTGCAGCAGGAGGCTGCGAACTCATCAGCATCTGCTGGGAGATTCGCCGACACGCCGGCTTCCCCAACCGTAAAGACTCAACGCCGCTGTCAGCCAAACAACAGCGTTGGCTCCGATTGGGCTCCGCGTCTGAGCTGATGAAAATTGTAGCACAAACAAAGAGCGGCTGATCAAACGAGGATTTTGATTCGTCTTCTGGTCCCAGCTGCCGAGCAAAGATGTGCTCCCAAATCGGAAACGGCGCTAACGGAGGGTTAGTTGGGCGTGCGATAATAAAGCGGAGGCTGGTTTCTGGCGCCCGGCCCCTCGACGCCCGAGACGCAGAACATCTGGATCAGAAAGACGCCTCCATGAAGGGAGAAAATCTGGAATAAAAAAATGACTTTTTCCTTTAAATGAGGTGAAATATTCAGCAGCGGTCGGGTCATTCTGCACAGACTAAGAAGCTCTAATTGGCATCCACTCATCATAATTATCGTCTTTTAATGATTTAAATCAAGGTTCAAATTGATTTGGAGTAAATGAAATTAATTAAACATTTAAAAATGTCCTTTTTAGTTGCCATTTTGGGCTGGTTCAGAATCCAAATCAGCTTTTTTGGCCAACATTGTGTGAACAATCAAAGGATTTAGTTTCAAGCGTAAAAAGGACAAAAGGAAAAAGCATTTATGTGTATGTAGAGCCATTATTTTACATATAAAAAAAATAAAAACTACAAGTTCTAACAGTACAAATATGCTAAAACTGTTTCTGTGGAAGCTGACCTGAAAGGAAAAGTCTAAACAGTTTGTGTCCAGAATGTGTGGGGTCTGCAGAGAACTGTTCAAGCTGAGGATTCTGTATATCTATAAAATAAGCAACATTTTGTTGCTACATTACTGAATAAAAAGACATATGAGCTCAAGAACAATAAATATGTTTATTCTTTTTAATGTTTTACCTAGGTTATTGTTTCTTAAAGCATGAAAAGTGGCTCTGTCGTCCATCATTGTTTGTGGATGTCGCTTGTGCGTCAGATTTACGGGCGTACCAGAAACACGAACACAAAGGTTCCACTCAGAACTTTTGTATGTAAAAACAAAAATGCGTTAAAATCAATGTACTTAATTAAATGGAATTAACACGTTAAAGTTCCAGCTGTATTTTTTCTTCAGTTTTCTGAATTTGTTATCTTTAATTCACCTTCTTCACAACTAATCACATTTCAACCTGTGAATTTGCCTCACTGGGAGTAGAAAAAAAAAAATCACAGAAGTTGATTTTTGTTTCAGCTGATTTTGATTTTTAGTTTAAATCTGCTGTAAAGAAGAAAGAGGAAATCCCTCTGGACATGTCTGGATCTCCTTGCAGTGCAGTTTAAGCTTTTAATCTGTTTTTTTTTTTTTTTATATACAAACGTCCATCTCTGGACCCAAACAGAAAGATGTTCATGACTTCTGAAGATCCGATCGAAAGCAGCAGTCTTCCCGTAGATCAGAGAGAGGATGACCTTTGAACTCCTCCTCGTTCTTCCACCAGTGGGGATCCGTTTCTTCTTCTTTTTCATCTTAAAAGATTTATACAGTAGCCCCCAGAAGGCAGACCGAATTGTTTACCCAAACATGAGGTAAATAAGAGCATGAGAATCTGTCAGGCTGTGAGGAAAATCACTGTCTGTTTGCGAGTTTAATCTCCTCTCCTGCCTTTTCCTTGACAGCCCAAGTGAGAATCCGTCTGCAGCTCAAACTTTAGAAAAGAGCAGCCCAGCGCGCCGAAATACGACTCCCCCAGATCAGGACGATATCTGCTTCCTTTCATCGAAGCCGCCGCACGTTCAGCTTTACAAGCCCAGAATCTAAACGCAAACTTTCCAACTGTTCAAAGTGTCAAACTTTTATTTGTTCCCTCCTTCGCACCGGTGAGCCGCTGGTGATTGAGCCGCCTGCAAGACCTAAAGGAGCCATCAGGAGATGTTCAAAAAAACGACGGGAGCAGCAAAGAGGCTCCTGCAGGGGGAAGGGAGTGATGTGTGTCTGCGTGCGGCGGCAAGAAGATGAGAAAGGAGAGGCTGTATCCCAGTTTGATTTGTGCCGTTTCTCACTGGGTGAGGCGAGGAAGAGAGAAGAAGAGCGATCCATCAACCAGCAAACTGCAGAGGAAAACCGGCTAATAAGATACAGAAACACTGAGCATGAAAAACGGCTTCTAAACAAGCCGTCTTTTAATGTTTAACTGGTTTATATCAACACCAACGAGAGAGGCCAGGAAGATGAGCGTTAGAAGACAGAAAGGAGAAACAGTGCCACCTGTTGGACACACTTTCATATGTCATCTTTTGTTTTTAACTTGCAGCTAAAAGCTAAAACTAGGTTTACAGCAAAGTTTGCAGAGTAGATTCAAATCAACACAATCTATATACGAGGGTTACTGGGTTTAACTTTATATTTATTTATCCAACTTATCCAGGTGTGTTTATCTCAGATACAGATACTCCTACATCAAATAAAAAAATGGGCCAATGAAGGATAACTCGTTTCCTTTTACTGTATCTACTCTGACAACCACTTTGTCATCTGTCTGCAAAACGTTTCAAATGATCCTAGAAAAAGCAGAGCAGCAAAGCTCCCCTATTCGTCACAGTAAACTAAAACAAATTCCTAATAAACCTGGAAAAATAAATACAACACTGTAAACCTTATGACCAAATACACACTTCTACAGCTGCAACATTGTGGTGGCACAAGCTACAACCAATAACAAGCAGAAACAGAAAAAGAGACGACTTGTTCTGGCTCGCTGAATATTTTCTTCCCATAGAAACGATTCAAATCAGAAATGCAGCGGAGAACATTTCCAGAACTCACAGAACAGAACCGGTGCCGATTTATTTACCTCTGGAGCCAGAGAGTGAATCTGGGAAAGACCCCAAACCCGACCTAACCGTGTCCCAGCTGCGAAATGGAAAACCAGAGAGAAACGCTGCAGACTGGACTGATTAAAGCTAATGACGGGTTATTTCTTCACAGAACTGCTAACCCAACCCATATCTGGAGGGATGATGTTTATCTCTATGGGCTGAAACAATTACAAAAATGTAATTTCACCAAAGCATTTTGACATGATTTCTTAATTTAGCACAAAAAAAAAGAACTGGAAAGCTCCTTCAGTGACTATTGCATCCCAGGTGCACAAAGGAGCGTTACCACAGATCCTTCCTCCCAGCAGCTCAGTAAGTTGTTTACATTCCTGCTGTTATTTGAATGGTTTTAATATTCAACCAGTCACAATGTGGCTACCCCAAAAGATACGTACCAACCTAGACATTACACATTCAAAGCAATAACTGAATATTTTAAAACAACTTGGAACTGTAGCAAACAAGGCTGGACAAGAATAACCAAAGCTTGCCCTGCCACTATGGAGTAGGAAGGTACAAACCTGAAGATTAGTCAGAGTGATTAGTATCTGAGCCTCACCAAGTTTCAATCAGATTTGTTCTCAAATTTACCAGAAAAAGCCAATAATCACATGAGAAACTGTTTGCAAGGATTTATACAGCTAACATTTTGATGTGTAATGACTTGGAAAAATGTAATGTTTCAACTATTGATTTTTTGTGATTTTATGATGTAAAGCACTTTGAAGTGCCTTGTTGTTGAAATGTGCTACACAAATAAACTTGATTGATTAAAAACTACGTAATTAACCAAGAGGACGCATTGCCCTAAAAACTACGGTGAGTCCTTATCGATTATCTGACCTTAAAGCTGCACTATGTAACTTTTATTAAAAATAGATTTTTTACATATTTATTGAAACTGTCTTCATTTTGTAACAGTTTGATATGAAACAGATAATATGTGAAAAGATCCATTTCCTCCATATCCTCCCTGAGCTGCTATTGTCATCTGAAGAAATGTACCAGAAACAGCCAATCAGGGCCAGGAGGCGGGTCTTAGCGCCGTCAATCAGCCTGATGAACGCGCAGATACACGTTTAAAGGCGGAAAAACATCTTACTGCTAAAGGAGAAACATTTATTTGCCATCACTGGTGGTGGCCATGCTAAATAGCCTCAGCATTCACAACAGGCTATGCTGATGGGGAGAGCAACTGGGAGAGTGTGAGCAGCACGCATATGGCATGATTGACAGCGCCAAGACCTGCCTCCTGCCTCTGATTGGTTGTTTCCAGTTAGCATTGGGAGAAGGTAGATTATTTGTCTCATAATGCCACGACATGGTGACACATTGTGTAAATGTGTAAAAGTTACATAAGAGAAATAAATGTTTCTTTTACCGAGCATGTTGAAGATGAAGTCCTTGGCAGTGTGGACCTCTAAGGCGGTCTGGTCTCCAAACTCCCCCTGCTCCAGCAGCACCAGCTCCGACACCTGGGCCGACAGCTGCTCCAGCGTGGCCCCTGAGCGGAAGTCCACCTCAGACAGCTTCTTAACGGGGGCCGGAGAGCGCGGCGTCACCGCGTTCATCAGCGACTCCATCTCAGCAACCCTGAGGACCGAAGAAGAAAAACAGGAAGCTTTGTTTAAAAAAAAAGAGTTCAACCCACTACGTACAGTTTTTATTTATGCCTTTTTACTTATTTTAAGTAATTAAAAGAAAGGTTTTGACTCCACCTGAATAGTTACAGTTTCTGAGAGTTTCCATGTACCAAAATAACACAATGAATTTCCCTCTATCTAAATAAAGAGCTTTGATTGTTTTGACTTGTTATGTGCTGCCTGGTGTTAATCATGAGACTCTGAGGGTTGTTGGTGCAGAAGAACAGAGAATCATAACACATTAAACCAAAGGAAAAATGAACATAAAAACAAAGTTTTGTGACATTTATACAAGGCTTTGTTTCTTTAAACAACTCAACCTTGTAATCACAATGTGTTAAACAATAATAATTTTAAGCCTATTTTGACATTGTCCATCTATTATAGTTCATTTTTTAGTAGAATGTGGGAAGATTTTTGCAGACTTGGTGGTTTGGTTTAATTTTAATGGTTCCAGTTTGAGCTTGAATCCCAGCATTTTAACTGTATTCTCAATGTTTAGGCATTTTAACTGTGAATGAGTATTAGTGAGTCTGGGCTCCCTGTATTTGAAGTTACGGTACTGGCAAAATTATAGTTTTGTAACATTAATAAACTTTTATATGAAAAACAGGCAAAGAGCAACTATGAGTAGAACATTAAGGAAAGACCATTTTGTGAAAGTTTCAAGGCAATATAAAAAGGTCAAACTAATGTCAATTTTTTGAGCATAAATGCATTTATTACACCAGAATTTTGTATTTTCTACAGGCAGTCAGTGATTTGTTTACAATTATGCAGGTATCGCTTGTGCAACATTTTCTACCACCTTTTTCCCTCCACTAAACTTTCTGTAAATATGCTTGGTTACAGCACTATAGACTGTGTGGATTATCCTCTTTGTGGAGAATTAGCTTTCTTCCGTATGATTTTCTAAACCATAAGAAGCTTAGAAAATCAGGCCTCTGAATAAAAATATTCTGAATAAAAAATATTTCTTAATCTTATAAGATCTTCTACATTTCAGAGAAAGTGAATTTGGAGTTGGCATAATTACTAAAGTACAACTAAGGCTGTACTTTACTTAATATCTCGAATTGAGTTAATGAAACAAAGGAACAATGAACCAGCTCTGTGATTTCAATTCACCTCAACATGATCTTTGCATAATTTAAAATTTGTTATAAGAGATTATATTTTAAAATAAATAGTTTTTACATACATCCCTTTAGGCTTGTCGTTAATAAATCTATCATAAAAAATGTTCCATTTAAGGATTTTTAAAAATTTTAAATTTTGACAACAGTGTCTTCAGTCAGAGGTTTCTTCTGATACACTGTAACACAGACTGCTACAGTAGATGGTTCCTGCCCACAGCCATCAGCATGTACAATGACTCCATATATTATAAAAAAAATTAGAGCAACATTTACTTTCTCTCTGGGATTAATACAATATGTAATGGATAATCTACACGTCTTCACCCTGGTTTACATATTTTGTTTACGTTGCTATGGCAACGTGAATTCTCCCTGCAGCGTAGACGGGCACGTGAGGCGACGGTTGATGGAGTTAGCGGATTAAATGTACCCAGAGCTAAACGAGTCCAAAAACATTTTACGTAGCAGAACGAAAACTTTTACCTGAAGGTTCAGAGTTGAAAACAGGGTGTTGGGTCTGAAATGGGAAACTGTTGTTGAAAAGTGTAACAAAATAATTAAGGGCGGGGGAGAAAAGTTGTAAACAAAGTTTGTGTCGCGTTGGAACGCCAACACGGCCTCTGCCCCTTTAAACTGGGTCAATTAGCGAGCCAGCTGCTAAGCTATTAGCCAACAAAATTAGCCTACCTTGCTGTCCAACAGTTGACACCTAATACACCTTTCATATAAGAAATTATCTTGAACTGTTGTAGCAAGGGTGCTAAAATAGCTACAATATCTCTAACACACAGCTGGACATGTTGCATTCAGGCGGCACCCAGAAAGAGCTAATTTAGGATATTAGCCAACTAGCTTTGGTAAATTAGCACTATAGCTAACATGTTAGATTTGACATGTTAGCAAACAAACACACATCCACAGTCACATACAGATGCGTGTATCCCCACACGCACACACGGCTTCGTTTAGCTTCAAGACGACACACACACACGCACACATGCACACACACTGATCCATGACAAATGATTAGCCGAGAGGCTAAAAGCTGCTCTCCAGCACACACAAACACACCCTTTGAAAACGGCGAAGTGCGGCACTTTCTTCGCTATCTCCTGCCTCTGCTGCTTTTCTGGTCCCCGAGCTCCAATCCGCCTTCCTCAGCTGTCATTTCCAACAGGATCCGAGCGTCACCACCGCTACCACCTTCCCCCTGGCAACACAGTCCCACAAATCATGGTCCTACTCACAGGATCCAGGGATTAGCCAGCATGGGTGGTGGAATGGAGTGGAGTGTACGCCCCACGCTGAGTGGAGAAAAACACACACACACACACACGGGTGTCTGAGGTCAGAGTTATGATTGAAAACGGGTCTGTGTCCCTGTGGAGAAGATAAAATGCAGAGTTCAGGTTTGGCTAGAGGAGGAACAGGGAGGTTTCATGGCTCCACAGCAGAGATGAATCCCTCATCTGCCTATTTGGACATGGATGCTGATCCAAAGCTGTCAGCATGTGTACAGTAACTGAGAAAAATGCTATTTAATATACAAGCGATTGTCACACCTGCTCATAAAACTAGATCCTATTATGGTAATGCTGCTGGAATTAGTGGAATCCATGCCCTGGAGATTTGATGAATGTGTGGGAATTATCTGAGGGCAGACGAGGACAGGCTGTTCATTAATCCAAGTAATAGGGCACAGTTATTGTTATGTTTTTCCTGAGCCTGATTTATCATTTAGAGCACAACTATGGGGAATTTAGCTTGTTGTTAAATCTAATGCATCTAATCTAATGCAGCAATTACCTACAAATACGGTGGAATTGGGAAAAGTGTAGATTGAAAAAAACGTAAATTTTTGCCTAAAACCGCCAAATATTTTAGATTAATCCCAGAAATTTTCTTTAAAAAATGTGTATTTCTAAGTTTGAAAAGTCGAAAAATGTCTAGAAATTTTTTTTTAATTTTTTGATTAATCTCAGAATGTTTTCTAGAAGAAGAAAGAAAGAAAAAAAAAATCAGGGAAATTTGTGAGAATTTTTTTAGATTAATCTCACAAATTTTCTAGAACCTCCCCTGCCCCCACACACCTGGAAATTTCTGAGTTTCAAAGGTTGAATTTCTCTAAAAACTTTTTCTAGAAAATCTCTCAAAGTACTCTTAAAATGTATTAATGTTTTTCTTGGAAACTTTCACATTTTCAGACTCTGAAATGTCCTTTTTTAAGCAACATTTCTGTGAATTTCTTGCATATTTTTTGACATTTGAAGCCCAAATATTTCCAAGTTTTTTCTCAATTTTTGAGATTAAGCTAAAACTTTCTATTTTTTTTTTCTCACAAATCTTTGACTTTTCAAACTGTGAGGTCTCCAAGTTTTTTCTTGCAAATTTTCAACTTTCGGAGTTCAGAAATTTTCTTGTATTTTTCTAGAAAATTTATGAAATTAATCTAAACATTTCTTAGATTTGTATATTTCAACTTTTTTCTTGTACATTTTTGACTTTTCAAACTCAGAGATTTTCTAAGATTTTCTAGCTTTTCTAGAAGTTTTCTGAGATTAATCTAAATTTTCTGAGCATTTTTGGTGGAAATGTACAATTTTCTCCTTTTTTTATCTACAGTAGCTCTAACTGGCTTTCACAACTTCTACTTGTTCATCTATTTTTTATTTTCTATCAAAAACAACACTTCTTGTTTTCTTGACACCCAGCATGTCCAACACATTTCTAAGATTAGCTTTACTCTGTATTTCTCTTATTTTTGTATTTGATCAGATATGAGCTGCTGGCATGCTGTGGCATTGTTACCCAGAGTTTCAGTCTCCAGCTCCAAGTCTGTTCTTGTTCTGCAGAGTGAGTGAGAGAAGAGCGATAAAAGATTTGGATTGAACAGACAAAAACTTGCAGGAGTGTAATAGGAATATAGGATTAAAGGGAAAAAATATTGTGTGATATCCTTTAAACGAAACAAAAGAATAAAACAAAGAAACCAGAAAAATGTTTCTGAGTATATATATTTGAGCTTGTATGTGTAATTTGTGGTTTATTTAAAAAATTCCCCATTATTTAAATTTTTTTTAGCCAATTATGAAACAAGCAACAGACATTACATTTTGTCAAATTCCATCATCAAAATCATCAATAATAATAACTATCAAATATATGTTACTGTTCCAGTTGTTTTTAATCAAAGGCAGTAGATTCAAGTGAGTTTTGTAGCCTTGATTTAAAGAAATTCAGTGTTTCAGCAGTTGTGCAGTTTTCTGGAAGTTTGTATAAGGCAGGGATGTCCAAAATGCAGCTTAGGGGCCATTTGTGGCCCTCAGATTGATTTTGAGTGACCCCTAACTACAATAAATTTAACTCACTATCACAGGTGCATTTCAGCAACATTTTATCTGGATGGCATTTTCACAAATCAAATCTTAAAATAAATTTAAAAAAATGTCAATGCACAAAGTAATCCTCATTTATGAACCTGGTTTCTACATTCATCCTAACTTTAAAGTCATAATTACAATCATTCCAGCCATGTTATGTGTTTCAGATTTCTAATTCATTACGAAAACCTGACTATTTTGTTTGGTTCAAAACAATTTTGCATGTTTAGCTTATTATTGAGCAGATGAAAACAAGAAGGCAACAATTTTATTTTATTTTTTTTTTAAAAGAAATGACTTTTGTGGCCCCAAATAACTTTTAGCTTGATGATTTTGGCCCTCTTGGCAAAATGTTTGGACAGAATCTAGTTTTTCAGAGACAGGATCCCCATCA
>NW_006800100.1:39361-40478 GCF_000485575.1 Poecilia formosa
TATTTGGGGCATTGTAAGTAGAAAAACGAAAAAAGTAAAGAAGTAAACTTCTACCTAGAAACTCAAATTTTGAGATTAAAATTTTGTAGAAAAAAACCCCAAGCTCAAAAAAAAGTTTTGAGCTTAAAAAGTCAAAACTTTGCAAGAAAAAAAGTTTAAAAAAAATAAAATAATACTTTCAGATGTCAAAAATTTGAAAAGAAATTGCTGAGTTTCAAAAACTGAAAATTTGCTAGAAAGAACTTAGAAACTTTGAAATCAGTCTTAAAAATCTGGTTGAAAATTTATGAGTTTGAAAACGTAAAATTTTTCTAGAAAAAACAAGATTTTGAGTTTAATCTAAAACAGGGGTCACCAACTCCCGTCCTCCAGGGCTACCATCCTGTAACTTTTAGATGCGTCTCTGCTCAAACACACCTGGATCAAATAAACTGCTCGTTTCCAGCCTGTTGCAGAGAGGAATGAATGCTGGGGAGGGAATTCAGACATTTTGGAGCAGAGGTGAATCTAAAAGTTGCAGGATGGTTGAGGACTGGAGTTGGTGACCCCTGACCTAAAACATCTTAAAACAAGATGATTACAGAGTTTGAAAGGTAAAAAAAAAATTGCTAAGTAACTCAGATTTTAAGATTGATTTTAAAATTTTGCTTGAAAAATGTTTGAAATTTCTGCACTCAAAATGTCAGAAATTTGCCAAAAAATATCTAAAAGATTTTGGGATTATTATTAGACATAAAATTAATAAAAAAGTTTGAAAAGTTCAAAATTTGCTAGAAACAACTTTTAATTTTGTTTAATTAATTTCAGAAGTCTGCTTGAAAAAAACTTGGAAATGCATAAAAATTTCCTGGAAAATAAAAAAGCCCTGAAATTTTCAGACAGATCTTAGACATTTGCTTGAAAAAAACGTGGAAATTTATAAGTTTGAAAAATTAAAAAATTGCTAAAAAAATTTTTATTTTGATTAATCTCAGGACAAATAACACATTAGAATGTTTTAACATTAAAATGTAAATGTGGCTAGAAATGAAACAATAACTAAGAGTAAAAAATTAAAGGCTGACGTGGAGAAAAGTGCAGCTGTGTCATAAAAACGAGTCTCAATAATTACAACTCG
>NW_006800100.1:40939-57790 GCF_000485575.1 Poecilia formosa
CTTGACAAAATGTTTGGACAGAATCTAGTTTTTCAGAAGAAGAAAATTATTTAATATAAGTTACGATATTTATTTTCCCTTTAGGTTTAGTACAAATATTTTTGAATCTAGTTTAGACATGTTGTTTACGTTGCTATGGAGACGGGGTTCTCCCCGTATGGTAGGCGTGCGCGTGAGGCGACGGTTGATGGAGTTAGCGATTCAAATGTGCCGAGAGCTAAACGAGGCAAAAAAAACAAACATATTTTTATGTCATTTATGCCATTTCCCCCAACGTAACCGCAGCCATTACATCTCCGTCTGCACATTACATTTCTCCGTGAGAGTGGCTGCTGCTGACAGCCGTTAGCCGTTACTATGATACGGTAACAATGGCGGCTCCCGGTGGTGTCGTCCTTTTAGCCCATCTAATGTTGCATTCGTTCGGCGCTCCCGACCGAAGTGAGATGACTGAGTATAAAGAAACAAAACAAAAAGAGGTGGTGTCCATTGAAGGGAGGAGATAGGCTTTGATACCGCTGACCACCATATCAGTGGCTTTGAAAGGTCAGTGATGGTTCCGGAAACAGACATTACAGGCTGATTGAAGCCTCTCAGAGAGGATTTGGCGTTTCTTCGGTGTGTATTGTGAAGCGTGCGGTGTAAAGTATTGCTTGGGTGCGTCTGAGGGAAGGTGTTGGTGCCGCCCGATCCCTGTGAATGAGACGGAGGAATTTAATCCAGTCAGGCGTCCAGGGTAAAGAGTTTCATTCAGCTTCTTTGATGGAGTATGGAGGCCATCAGCTCCCATAAGCTCACCATTACTTTACTCTCACACAGATTTACTCTTTATTTCTACCAAAACAGACCCAGACTGAGAAATCAATGGAACGAGGAGCTGTTTTCTTCCCACAGATGAAGCTGATGCAATTTAAGTCCATCGGATGGAAAAGAAGGGAAAGGGAGTTAAAAGGGGAAACATTTTCAGTCTGAGTAATAATATATTCCTGTGGAGAAAAAGAGGGAGAGGAAGTCTCCTTGGGTATAATTAACATTATATGCTGTTAGTATCAGTGTTTGTGTTATTTCTGGTCACAGACAGAGGTGGAGGGCGATTCATTCAATTTGCCTTTAGGGTAGCCTCTGCAGAGAGGTTTATCTCTTAAAGAATAAACAGGAAAGTAAAAAGTCTATAAGTATTTTATTGTTTTATACCGTGACATAAAAGTAGCTTTAAAACTATGTGTAACTACTTTGCTCTGTTTTTGCAGTGGTGGGAACTGCTAGCTAAAATGTTAGTGGCTAACTCAACAGCACTAAGCGTTAGTTCTGCTAATGCTAAACCAGCAAAATGTTTAGCAGAAGTCTAAAGATGCTACAGTGCTAATGTTAATCATACTGACACCCACCATGTATCAACAGTACGTGCTACATCATAGTATTTTGACCTCAACCAGATCAAAGTTGCCACCCAGCTTTGCTGTTTTTTAAGTGTGGACAGCTAGGTTAGTTTGAACCAGCATTACAAAGACCTGAAATCTGCAAATACTTTGGACACTCGGTTCCATGTTGCATTGATGCGGTAATTTATGCAAAAGGAGCCCCAACCAAGTACTGAGCAGCACATGAACATACTTTTCAGTATAGGGGCAAATTTCACATTGAAAATCATCTTTATTGGTTTGATCTAATACCCAAGTATTCTGAGAGCCTAAATTTTGGGGTTTTGTCTGAGAAATAATATAATTTAATGTCTGGAATATATCAGTCTGTTTATAAGGAAGCAATATTTTGTATTATATTCAACTGAGTGATTAACATTTTGGTGATATAATTAATTTAACAGAGCTGTATGACATTCAGTTAATTGAATCGTGATGCAGTTAAAAAAAAAAAAAACTAAAAAAAATCTAAAATGATGATTTTTTTTCATTTTTCTAGCAGCAGTTTAAGACCCAAAATGTGACTTTAGGATGATTTCCCCCCCCCTGAAAACTGTTGTAGTTATCTGGAGGAAGGACTGAACAAATTGATTGAAAAACGTCAGTGCAATAAAATGTAATTACAAATGAACTCAGACGTACAGTCTCGCTCCACAGACACGGCAAAGAAGCAATCAGGAGCAAACTTGTGCGGGACGGTTACTGTAGTTGTCAGAGAATTTGATTAAACCGGTTTTATTAGATTTCCAGAGAATGAACCGAGCTTATCTGAGTCGATTTTATTGTCCAAACATGCGAGGCCTGTTTCTAAATCATATTTGTGTGGTTTGGAGCAGAAAGCCAAATATTCTCCTCTGAATGCGGTAATGAGGAGATTCAGCTTTCCTCTCTGAACAATATTGGGTGAAATAAACGCAGCATGGGGATTTACTCAAGCAGAGCCTTCAATAAAACATCCCTCCTGAGAAGTCAGATTTCCTATTAGTAATTCAAATGTTTTGTCTTGTAAGCGCCGCAGAGCCACAGTATAAAGTGGGAACAAGAACATTTCATTGAGGCGATGAAAGGATTTGCTTTCTTCTGAATTAAGCTGCCATAGATGTTTGGTTCCAAAACAGAGCTCTGTCTTTACCTTCTTCTATTTTTCATTTCTGCTTCTCTTCCATGTGCAAACACACTGCCTGGTCTGTCTGAGGACTGTGTGAGCCAGGTAATGAATGTTAAATCCCCCCCAAAACAACACTGCTCTGTGAGGCTGGTCTATAATTCATTGGTTGAATCTTGTTTTTTTTTATAAAAAAAAAAAAAAGAAAAAAGAAGCTGAAATTTTGATGAGGGAGCTTTAAATATTCACCTGACAGCACAAGGCCATCTTGTAACGTTAAGTCGAATGTCTCATAAATTGAAAAGTAGTGAGTCAGCTCCATGTGATTGTGTTTCACTGTGGCACAGCTCAGTAAAACACCGGGAAATACTGACTTTTTTCCCCCTCAGAATTCAGACTTTTAATCTTCTGAGAAAAAAAGTCAAAATTCTGAAAGAAAAAAGTCAAAATTCTGAGAGGAAAAAAGTCAAAATTCTGAAATAAAGAGTTGAGATTAAAGTCCAAATACTGAGATTAAAGTCAGAATTCTGTTTTTCTCTAGTGGCCCCAATCTCCTTCCGTACAGAACTTTTCCCAGTAGCTGCTTAGTAATGAGGAGCTCATATGTCGTGATGAAGAACTCATCGGGAATCATTTCTGCGTCTGTTCCTCCTCTTTCTGTGAGCAGAACCTTGACGCTTTCAGCCGTTTTCAGCCGTTTTCCAAATGTTCTCCCATTCACATGTCGGCAGTCAGGGTGGAAATTAGCACTTCATCAGATTTCTCTTTCTCCGCTGCTGAGAGGACGACACCGGTAATGAACCTCTTTTTGTGCTGCCACACTAAGTGGATCAAAAGTACAGAGCAGAACTCAAAAACATACCATTTCCTGAACGCAACACATAAAACTTATAAGTGCAGCAAACGCAGATGACTTGTTAAATTTACACCGGCATGTACATGTATTTATTTTCTGTATTAATTTGCACAACATATTAAATTCAAGTAAAATGTAAAAGATTTTAAAGAGCATTTTGTAAATAGCTTTTAAAAAGACTAATTACGCAACAAAAGAACAAAAAGTCTTACCAAGTATTTTTGGTCTAGATTCTAGAGCAAATATCTTAGTTCACTTGAAATAAGACAAAACTAGCTTACAAGTAAGGTTTCAGCAAGAAATAAGAGCTTATTTTACATCAATAATTCCTTAAAATCGAAAGTTAAATAGTTAAATAACATTACAGTACGCTGAAAAAAGAAAACAGGAGATTCAACTTAAAAAACTGAGTTAATTTGTTACAAGAAATCAAGTTTATCCAAGTAAATATGTTTATAAAGCTGTCCTGTTAAACAAACGTAAATAAATTAAATTTGCCAAACTTAATTTTTAATCTCAAGCTCCATTCTCTTTTTTTCAGTGTGGAACAAGAAATTTTTAACTTGCAATATGGGAAAATGTCTTGTTCCACTGGCAGATTATTGTACTTATAACATTTTCATTAATATTAATAAATTATTGACATAAAACAAGCTCCTATTTCTTGCTGAAAAGTTACTTGTAAGTTAGTACACTTGAAATAAGACTAAGATATTTGCACTAGAAACTAGACCACAAATACTTAGTAAAATTTTGTGTTTTTGCAGTGCAATTACTCAATAACTAATCATAACATTTGATTTCATATTGTAAAATATGTCATCTGACAAAAAAGGAAACGTATGTGCAGATACTTGTTGTTTTAAGACTAAAATGAAAATTAAAAGACTAAAAAATAATTCCAAAAGAACAAATTTAGGCAGAATAATTTTCTGAGAATTTATTTCAAGTGATTTTAACACATCATCATCATGATCATCATCATAATATTTCATGATTCTTAAACTCTTTTTCTTTGGCCAAGACAAGCAAAAAGATATTTTTTCTTAAACATAATGCCGACCTCGGTACAGAAAAACACATCACAGCATGTGTAATTTATGCTGAGCTCATCAGAAGTGACCCGTTTCAAACACACTTCATTCATTCTCTAAAGTTTCCCAAAACAGTCTGAGAGCAGCCGTTGGAGTCTGAGCAGCAGCTGAGAAGTGATAATCCTTTTTACGACATTATCTCCTGCCGAGCAGGCGGCCGTTGGACGGGTGACATCAGAACTCTGCGGTCCAGGTCCGAGACAATTCAGAGGATCATGGCCAGCCAGCCGGCCATCATGGCCACGCCACCCACGGGAGCCACTTTGCCCAGGCTGGGGTCTCCGGTCAGAGCCTGGTGGTACAGCGGGCCGCAGAACATGCCCATCCCCGCCAGGAGGATGGTACCAGCCTGAAAAATAGACCCGTTTTCAGAAGTTATTGAACGATAATATTGTCGTTTTGAGACCATTTTCATGTAAGGTAATGGGTAAAGGAATACATTCTCCCAAATATTGTGATAAAACTTTAAGTTTATATCGCCATCCATACTCTGTACTCACCAAAAGAGGTTTCCCACAGTGTGCAGCACCCAGCAGGGCCAGGCTGTGGTAGAAGTGGTATTTGTTGGCAGTTTCATAGAGCTGAGAAATAAAAACAACATTTAAAACGGTGATGAAAAGAGATCAGATGATCTCATACACGTAAAGACAAAAATTTGTATTAAAGCAACAAATAATAATAAAAAGTATGCAACACAGTAAATGCATACCATTATTCTGTAGTCATCCGGGTCTTTGTTTTTGAAGCCTGAAATGACATCAGGAATCACTTTTAGTTGAACTATTACTACTATGGAGGCGAGTCACCTAGATTACAAAATAATGTCATTTACACGAATAATCCACTGATTGGTACATTTTCAAGAAGCCGATGAGTGTATAGTCCTAACATACATTGACAGGAGTAAAGATTTTTAAATTCCAATAATCAGAGCATGTAAAAAAGAAGGAAAATATATAATAGTCTGTTTTGCGGTCGGAGACTGGAATGGCGGGCATTAAAATGACAGCCCTTCTTGCTTTTTGTAAATGTAACATTAAATAAAATCACTTTATAAAACATCTAAGTGGTATTTTCTTACCGTGAGCTCCGTAAGCCCCCGCTCCCACCGCAGCAGTCCCGGACAGAGCCGCTAACCTTCGGACCAAAACAGACGCCATGTTTTACTCTCAGTGGCCAGTGATGGTGGTGCTGCCTTCACTGACCCTAAGTAATCTCCAATGTCTGCGCCGCCTTCATTTCAATTAGCCGTTTCGTAGATTAATATAATGGAGCTACAGAGTTAAACGATTTTAAAATGAAATCAGCACATCGTAAAGCTTAATAGGAGCTATTTTACTTATAATTTGAACAATTTTCTGATGCCAACTCCTACTTACCAAATCTATCTAATAAGCAAGCAAACGCAACGGCACTAGGTGCTGTAATGTGAGCCAAAATGGCGGCTCAGATGCCACAGTTTCAACGCACAGGGTGAAACTAAGATCCTGTTCTTGAAGAGAAAATACATTTTTATTTAGTCTTTCAAATACAGATTCTGTATACATATACTGTCCTTAACCTATACACTTCCAAACTGAAAGCTGCAAAAGAAACTATGTTAAAAAAAACATAAAATAAAAATATTTAAGAGGAAAATAAATATAAAATAATACCAAATAAAATAATGATAGTAAACACAAATACAAAAAGGAATAGACAGCTGCAGAAACCAAAACAACAACAAAGAAATAAAACAGAATAGAAAACACAGCAAAAGCAGTTTTTAACATTTGTAAATATCTACCAATGTTGAAATCTAATGATGGAGAAAATATATTTTCTAAAACTCTATAGTTGAATGATTACACAGCTTTATTCGATTTTAAGTTATTCTTAGTAACATTCAACAACATTTCTGAAGTGTAAATGGTACCTAAAATACTTTTATTTTATCGATAAATGGTTCAAATACAGGAGTTTTTAGGCAAAATTTTATTCTCTGATCCATTCCACACAGTGATCTATTAAGTGCAACACTTAAATCCCTAATAAAGTGGATTTAAAATGTTGAATTTTTTTGTAGATGTAACTACAAAGCTTGAAGCCCAGCTGAGTTCCCACCAACAGGGGGAGCTATATTACTTCCTCACTGGGGAAGTTTAAGCCTGTGAGCATGAAGGGGGAAGAGGGACTCCTTCCAATTATCATATTGAAATTACAGTGGGTCACACTGCATTACCGGAGCCACTAAACCACAGTTCCCATCAAGCCTCGTCCTTTGCTGACTTTGACACAGAATTACCACAATGCATGCAATTAACACATTTTAATGACCATGTTGCTAATTAAATTTAAGCCATATGAGTCACAAGCTGTCGTTGCCGACTGTGCGTTGGACCTGTTGTCAGGCAGGTCTGGTTAAATGGAGGTTCTGTTTGGCATTGGGTGGTTGGTCACTCTCAGGTCCGTTTCGTTCAGTTCGGGTCAGGAGGGACCTCAAGGACGGCAATAAAACATGATTTTTACATCTTGTTTCCAGAGACACGTAGCAAATTATGTGAAATCCCTGCAGCCGTGTTCAGGGAGATTCCTTCAAGAGCATCCATCCATCTCACTTCAGATTGCCCGGCCGTCTGTCTTCCTCCCGGCTCTCCAGTGACTCCAGAGTGTTTGAGCCGAGGTGTCTGCATGTACGTGTCCAATCTCCTCAGATCGTTTGGCCTGTCTTCCAGTGATTGAGCTTCGCATCGCGGACACATACAAGACTCATGGGGGAAAAAAACACACAATGTTGTTATTAATCCTCACTTTTGTTTAAGAAAACGGATAAACTACACACATTAGTGGTAAAAATTTAAACGAAAATGTCAATTCTTTTTCAGGGTGGAGTTTTAAAAGAACTGGAGTTGATTATGACTTAATACTTCACAGCTTTTCTCAGCAGAAATGTGGAGATTACTTTTTTGCACTGACTCAACATTTAGGAATAGTTGATATATTGCCAGTCTTGGTGAGGTTGGGGTCATCCCACAACCTTAAAATTAACCTATTATGCCTCTTTGAACAGGTTAGGACAGGTTATTGGCCTACACAAAACATGTTCATTATATTTTTTGCACAAAATCATTCTTAAATAATGAGATTTCATCTGGTTAGTTCTGCCTATATGGTGAGCTCCTTTCAGAATTAGCTGTTTTAGAGCGCTGTCACTTTTATGCAAATTAGCTGATGCTGGCCACGCCCCCCAACTCAACATTTAGCCTCGCACATGAAAATAATGGATGCCAACAGCTGCACAATTATGTAACCGTAAATCTTTGAAAGGCAGAACTAGAGCCTCCCGCACAATCAACAAGAATGCAGTTTCTGGATGGTAAGTCAACAACAAAACACTTGTCTTTTCCAGCAGCCATTGTACAGCACATAGAGCGGTAAAACCAGCTGAACAAACATGCTGGAACTCAGATTGGGTTGCTAGGTGACAGACTGGGCTTAGCCTTGGTTGCTAGGTAACATGTGACTCAACAATTGGGAGATTTTTGTCATTTTCCAGACACTAAAAAACAACAGTTTTTTTTAAAGCACTTTTAGATGTTTTTAGAAGCAGTTGAGACTAAAATGGAAGTACAAAAATGTTCAGAGTGTGAATTTTCCACAATAGAGCCTCTATTATTTATTTCATTTAGTTAAGCTGATTTAGAGCAATTCTGCAAACAGTATACCAAATTCCTCCATTTAAAGACTTGTTGCTAGTTATTACCAACTCTTGACCAGTTGTTGCTGGTTTAGGGAACAATTACTTTTACACAGTTTGGTTTAAGCAGCAATTTTCCACTAATAAATGAAATAATAATTTGAAAAACAAAAAACATACAAGTGTGACAAAAAAAGCAAAAGCATAAGAAATATAGGAGTGCTTACCCCAGAATCGAATTGCCCAATATGCAAAAGCTTAAAATAATAAATGAAAAGTAAGCTACAGAAAATCTTGCAGTTTTATATCCACTGCCTCTAAATAAACTATTTCATACTTTCTCTGTTGTATCCATTCAGAAACAGAGGTTTTGCTTTCTTTTCATCTATTTCAGTACTTATCAACCGTATATACACACCAGGATTCACACTTTCTTTCAATATATTGTATAATATTATTATAATACAGAGTTGTTTTGATCCAATTTTCCTGCCTTGTTAGCGGTATAGATTTCTTCTCAGTCGAAAACAAATAAAGTGGAAACTGGCTGCCTCTTCAGCATGGAAATAAAGCTGCGACTTTGTTTTTCCCTCTGCAGGTAACAACAAAGATTGAAACACCACAGCAAGACCCCGAAGACGTTATTATTTCAAGAAACAAGCTGTACCTTGAGTGATGCTGTCTGAAATAGGAGGCCTGCATTGTATTACTGTCGGAAATGTCAGAAGTGTCATCCATTTCCTCTGCTGTGGCACTCAGAGATCCAGGAAATCAGGTCTGCTATTCCTCCGAGCAAGAACTCTTTTCAGCGCTGAAAGCCTCCCCTGCTCCCTTCCACGGGTCCTTAAAAGGAGCCAGTATGTCTAAAAATCCTCCCTTAACCTTGATGTGTTTTGATGGTCGCAGGCTTTCGCTGCCTTCAGCTCGCTCTGAGAGAGCCGCAGACTCAGCTATTTATCTTTTCGGGTGATTTCACGTCTTGGAGATGTTTGGTCGCAGAATGTGCGGACAATGTCTGGGTTTTCTATGTTATGCCTCTGTGTCATTACATCGCTTTCAGCAAAGAGCAGCAGAGAGAGAGAGAAGAGCCATGGTTTGTCGAGTGGCATCTAGTCTTGGAGTCCAGACCATTGTTTGCCAAGAGAGACAACACCAGTCACCGACGTTACGTCGGCTGGAAGAGTGGCACGCTCGAACACCCGCGCCCAGCTAATTAAAGGGTTCTTTTCTCTATTTCAGAGGAGCAATTATGACACAGTCCTTTGACTTCAGTTAATTTATTAATTTACAAACTGATCCAAAACATACAAGATTGAGTTTTTTTTCTTAGAATTGTATCTTTAATCTCAAAATTCTGAGAAAAAGTGTGAGAATTCTAAGATCAAAGTTAGAATTCTGAGGTCAAAGTAAGAATTCCGAGAAAAAGTGAGATTTCTAAGAAAAATTAGAATTCTGAGAAATAAGTCAAATCAGATATATAAAAAAGTCAAAATGTGATGAAAAAAGTCAGAATTTAGATTTTTTAAAAATTCAGAATTCTGAGATCAATGTCGAAACTCTGTCATTAAGGTCAGTATTCTGAGAAAATAAAATCTTAATTATTTTTTGCTTTTCAGTGGCCCTAATTCTCTTCCATCTGTGCGGATGAACCATCTAAACAACAAAAAACTTTTCCCGTAAAACCTAAAACAGTCTCCATTTGGTTAAAGCCGAAGTAGCTGTCAGTTTGACTCCCTCATAAAAATTTTCTTATTGATTCTCTAAACTTTATTTACTCTGAGTGGCGTCTACCGAAGGCAAGATACTGGCTACACTTTGCTACTCGACACTGCTTCCTCCCAAAACATTATAAAAAAAAAAAAAAAAAAAACAAAACAAAAGAATCCGGTCCAAGTCAAAAAACCTGAACAAAACGAACAATTTTGGTAGGAAACCAAACTGTTTCAAATACCAAAGTAATTCTTTTTAAAGCCTATACAAACGACTAATCAATTCAAAAGATATTAGGTCATCCTTTTTCTTTACTGTCTAATTGTTTATACAGCAACTAACACTCAGCCATGCACTTGCTTACAGTGTCTAATACCCACTGAGACACACTCAGTTATGCACACAAAGCAGCAGATACAGCAGGCGAGCATAATTAGCAGACTCGTTAGCTCATCTGCATCTCTCTTCAAAGCAGATTGATGCAAATGGGAAGGATTTAGCCATTAGGCCAAAATATATCCTAGTTTGAAGGACTCATCAACACCAAGACGGTTTGGTTACCCATTGGGTTTGTGGTTTAGTGATTAAGCAAAGGAGGAATGCTTTTGTTTACTTACATATTCAATCAAATTGTGTTAACAGAGTATACAGTATTTATATTCTAAAGGAGAGTTTCAGTAGGAAAATGCAGCAAAAAACGACTTTACTCAGATGTTTACTTCTGTGTTTCTTTGCTGATATCCAAACAAAGTTAAAATCCTGTTAATGCTTTGAGAAATATTTATTTTATTATCAGTACAAGCCATGTTTTTATTTTAGTTTAGTAATTCAGTTCCAAGTCAAATTAGTTGGTTAATAAAACTGAAAACGAAGCAAAATATCTCCAGTTTTAACTTTATGTTTCCATCTTTCATTTCTTATTATTGTTATTTTTGGAGTGGGAGGGATTTTTCATTTGTTGTTTATTTAAGATAGATGTGTCACAGTTTTTTAAAATCTCTTTTTATTATGAAAAATGCAAAAACAATTCGAATTGTAATAAAATACAAAATATTTTAATGAAACCTACTAACCTGGTTTGTACACTGAAAGAGTTTGTAAACCAGTTTAGACGGATTCCAGGTTACAAGAACATGACTGTGTTGTTGCTAAAGTTTTCCAGTTGAATAGCTTTTTAATTTGTGTATCACCATCAACAGTCTGGTGAAATAAATCTTATTCTTGACTCGCAGTCTCTGACATGCTGCAGAAGAAACTGGAAACATTATTTTGTGTAACTTTTTGAGTTTAGGAACAAGAATAAACACCATAACGCTAATTTAATAACAATGTGGTGACTGGCAGAGTAAGTACACATAGTAACATACACGACTAGCTAGCAGATAAAATTAGCTAGGCTAATTTAGCTAGTTCGGCAAAATTAGCTTAGCTAATAGCCATGTACTGATAACTACAGTAAATATCACTGATATTGATCTTGGTATTACACAAAAGTGGATAGAGTACTAAAACTGTAATCAAGTAATAGTTGTAGTGTTGTAAAGTTAATGTAATATTCTTTGTATGTTAGGAACAAGGTGAAAGCTAGTTGTGGCTTGTTTACTGTTGTCATAGCAACTCCATAGCAACGGTGGAGTTACAAAGTACCCAGATGTGTGACGTCACATGAGAACTACTTACAGCAGAGAAAAAGCTAATTTTGAGGCATTCAACTTGGATTTTGGTCCTCGGTGTAAAAAGTTTGGACACCCCCGATCTAGAGCAGACATTCCCAGTGTTGATCAAGTTTTGCTCTAATTTTGTGTTTGATGAAAAAGCTTCTTAATCAGAGCTGTTACGCAACACGAAGCTCTCATCACCGGGAGGCAGTGGCGCGACTCAGGTCGTCCGTCTCTTTCACCTCACCTCGTTTATTCTTTCCGATCTTCAGGCTTTCATGAGTGCGCTTTCACGCCTCTAATGAGTCCCCTTCTGAATGCTTGTTTTCCCAGCAATGCTTTGCCATTCCGCGGCGGCGCCGCCCGTGATGGACAGGCCACTGCCAGGAGGTAGATTCAAGGCAGCGAGGACGAGAAAAGACAGCGAACGAGATGGATGTTTGTGCCCGTAGGTTCGATATGATGAAGCTTTTAATATTCTAACGAGGCAAATGTCGGCTAAAAAGGTGAACAGCATCTCTCCCCTCCCCTCCACATCAGCCTGAGAGCCATCAGAGGAGTTAATTAACAGGTCTGGTTTTGGTTTGGCTGGAAGGAGGAAGACTTGTGATTGGAAGTTAAGCCCTGCTGTCCACCGAGGCGCTGGACAGCTCCAATTAGCAGGGAGGAATATAAATAGGGGCTTCTTCAGGGTACAACTACTTTTCTTTCTTATTTGCTTGAAAAAGAGAAGGGAAAGCGCAACGGGAGCCTCATGGCTTGTCGTATTCGCAGAGGGAGGCTGAAAATGGGGGATGCTTTTATTCTTTCTGCTTAAAAGAAGCATCAGAGCAACATCTTAACAATGCATGCGTCGGTAAACCCAGCCTGCTGATTTCTTATTTGGTTTTGCTTTGCTCAGACAGCCAGATGGAAGGGGAAAAAAGCAATTTGTAGCGCAGTAGAAATAAAGACAGGCAAATCCAACACTGCTGGTTAATTTTAAAACCAGTATACGTGCATATTTTACTTGAAAGGAATGTGATTTTATCTTTTTTCTTTATAGGCTCTCACAAAGCAAAGCTACTGTTTTTTGCCGCCCATTTTGACATGCTGCATGTTATTGTTTAAATCTGGAAACTTCACACATGACATGCCTTCCATAGCCTAAGAACAGGTAGACCAACTCCGTTAACTAAATGAAACCTGGAGATGGATATTATTAATTCAGCTCAGTGCACCACGGAAGAGGGAAAAATAACGCAGAAAAACCATTGAAGAATAATTCAAAACTACCGGTATTCTTACCTTTTCTCTCTCTACGCGCAGACCCGTTACCATAGCAACCGACTGACAACAGCTCCACTGGTGTATCAGGATTCAACAGTGAAAGAAACGCAAACATTTCCCCGCACAAAGAAGAGCAGGACATTCAATCCGCTACAGAAGCATGTTTTCAGGTTTTACGTGTTTTTTATTTATTTTGCGATTAATTCTAAGTGATCGTTTGAACACAGCGGTGGTAGATTAGCTCATTTAAACACCTGCTCTACTGATGAATTGGTTTGTCACCTTTTTTTTAACAGAACTAAAACTCACCAAATTCTGCAGCACTAGATATATTAAGATTATCAAAGTCAGGCTAGCGTAGCAGACCTACTTCCCTCTCTCTCCTCTTTCTCTCTCTCTCTCTCTCTCTCTCATTATTTTTACTAACGACCTGTGGAATGTAATACCATTTGACTTTATTATCTAGTTATGCTAGCTTCCGTCTTCCTCCCTCAAGTCCTGATACTTGATCTGAACTTAACAAGCTCTTCACTTTTTCAAAAACTGAATCTTTCATGAAGTTTTCTGATGAGTAGCTCTTCATAAATGGAGCTGAAACAATATTTAAATTCAGCTAAAGAAACCTCGATTTGGACTGCAGGAAAAGAGTCATGAACTTGTGAAACACTCTGAAGTTCTTGTTTAGTCGAATTACATCAAGTAGTTCCTCGCTGCAGCCCTCTGCTGTGTTGGAAAATTACATTTTTACAGCTTTCCACAGCTACCACTCTTAAGTCTGGTAAAACTTCACAACCTTTTTAGTGTTACTCAAGGACAACAGCAGCAAGGAGCATTATTCTTTCCTTTAAATCAATGCAGTCTTGCACACACAGAGACCGTTTTTCTGTAAATGTATTTCCTACAGTTGTGGAAAGTGGAAAAAAAAAGATGAGATAGAAATCATTTTAAATAATTGTGGCGAAAAGAAAAGGAGCAGATATCTGAAAGTGGGAGATTTCTCGGTCAGACTGTATAGGAAACCATTTATGAGACAAAAGCAGAGAATTTCTTACCTGAACCACCATTTGTGGATATACAAGAGTAATACCTAATTCAGCCTCACAGCCAAGAAACGTCTTTTTCACTGTACTTTTATACTACGTCCTCATGAGAAAAAAGTATTTTCTCCTCTTAAACATTTACATTTGTGTGTTTTTTTTCACATTTTAAGATCACATAATTCGGCAAATGTTACAAATAGACAAAGATTATCTTCGTAAGTACAATAAAACCTTTTCAACTTATGATTTAATTGAATAGGGGAAAAAAACCTTCCCAAACCAACTTGGTCCCTTTAAGAAGCTCCTGCTCTTTCTGAAACCGCCTTCAGAAAGTCATCACAACATGGCTCCTCTATTAACCCTTTAACAACTGAGAAGCAGCTCAGGTAATGAGCTCAGGAGGTGTTTGCTAATTGCTACTGGCTAGTCTGAAGGAGCTGAGTGATGGAAGAATGCTCTGTGAGGAAGAAGCTCTAAAACTTGGAGATTCCAGCTCAGAGGAGCAGCTGTTCCTCGAAGGCGGAGCTAGGACCCACCAGCCGTTTTTCTTTACAGCTGAATGGTTGCCATGGAGATTAAAGTATTTCCCAAACATTCATGAGAGAATCGAATCAAAGCCACAACTCTCCAAATATGTTTCTGATGATAGAAAAACATTATAACATGACATGAAGCTAAAACAAAAACTGTCACTTTTACATAACACTTCCCTTTTAACTGACTTCCACATAAACAGTAGTTTCTACCTTAGCCCACTAGATGGCACTAGACCCGACAGAGAGGCTCTTTAAACCTGAGAAAGTCCTCATTCTCTGCAGCCTGCTCTGTGTCTGAAATGTGCTGAATTGTTCAAATATTCACTTTAGCATCATCCCACTGCTTATCCTTTCACTCGGCTCCCCAGAAAGCCGTTATGCGCTCATTCTGCACTTTCGTTTTAATTCTCATTCGGATCCATTTTATCCACAAGCGAACATTAGGGTTTCTAATCACCTAATCTAATGATTTTGTTCTACACACGATGAGCAAACAATTGCTTTAGGATGAATGCCATCCATCTGGAACATAGACGTTCCCCGTGACGGAGATTGTGGAGATGTCTGCCACCTGGATTAACTTCCCACAGGAGCCCCCTCCGCTCTAATTATGTTGATCCACCCTCACTTGTTTTGCTGCGTCTCCATTCGTTCTTTCGCTCGCAGCGAGCTGCAACAAACACCACTGAAATGCGAACGGCGCGCGAATTAAATACATCAAAACGGATTACACCCAGCAAAATGTCAGGCAAGGATGAGCCTGCCTAATAACCTGTAAAATTGTGTCTCTTTTCTGCTTATTATTCATAATGGAGTGTGCAGAGGAACACACAGTCGTGCCTGCAGGACAGCTCAGCTCACACTGGTGTTTGCGCCTCCGCGTTTATTAGAGGCAAAGTGCTGATTTCACACGCATCGCTGTGGCTCATCACAATGTTTTATTTCTCAACGAAAGTCATTATTTCAGTTTAGCCGGTTCCACCCGGAATAAGACAATTATCATTACTAACATAATCATCTCTGAAAGAAACCCTAGATTGGTTGGCTAATTACTCTGCATCTGTGGGAATGTGCCTTTAAATAACAGCCGCTTTACTTCCTGTAATAACCAGATAATTACTTGGATGGAAACTCATGAAGAACTTTGAGAATAAAATTAATCCAACAGGTTTGTTCTTACGTTGTCTAAATACGGATTATGATTAAATTATGAAAGAAATTTGTGTCACATCACAAACCCACCACTCTCAGTTCTGACTAACATCCAAACAAACTTCTCTACAGAAGGAAATCGCTATTAGTTGTGCTTTGTTTTTATTAGCTTCCTTCGTCGTAATAAAACTTTTTTGATGCTACTTTTAAGTTTTATTGCTGAATAAATTTTAAAATTGACGTCCATTATTATTTCCATAAACAGTGTGACACTGTGTGATGTCAGCGTTCTTCTTCTGCACACTAGTTTGAAACTAGTAGATTGTGTCTCCTTTTTGCCCTTAATTAATGTATGATAAACAGTTATTCATGATTTCTAAAATATTTAGAGATTAATTAATAACATACCTATGAGCTATTATTTATTTAGGATTTCAGCCTAATTAGCATGTTAATAATGATTATAAACGAGTATTTAAACCCAGACCAGTAACCAAACATTAAAAAAATGTTAATTCAGAGGAAGAACTTTATCTCAAATATCCACAGTATGCACTGACGGGACATGTGGCTCTGCAATCAGCTGAGTCGTGAACATAAAGGCTTCCCCAACGCTCAGATAGGTGTGCTAAAAGCAGATGTTGCTCCAGTTAAATGGCTGAATGTGTGTGGCACGCGATGGGAACCTCAGCGTCTGCAGCTAATCTGTGAAGGCTCCCCGCTGCTTCAGATGAGAGAGGAGGGATCCCATCCCCGACCCCACGAGGCAGAAGCTGCTCTGAAGAGCAAAGATAAAGGGAGAAGGGAATGGAGGGAGCGGACTTAACCGTCCTGACAGAGCAGAGAGGAGGATTTCTGAGGAAGCCTGGGAAAGAGCCAAGCATTAGAAACCAAACAATAACAACAAAAAAAGGTATATGTGGCTGCCGAGGTGAAAAATGAAGCAAAGGAAAGATGGTGGAGGGATTTCAGGAGAGCAAAAGTAGAGATAAGATGATGGATGAGTAAAAAACCAAAAGGTTTCTATTGTTCCTGATACAAATCCACAGACTCTTTGTGGTTTTAAGCTGCTTCCTGCATTTAAAGTCTTCAATCGATTCTGCTTTTATGCTTTATACATTTATTCTTCAGGAATGTTAGGTGTTAAATGTATTTCTACAAAGGCGTATTTGGGGCATTGTAAGTAGAAAAACGAAAAAAGTAAAGAAGTAAACTTCTACCTAGAAACTCGAATTTTGAGATTAAAATTTTGTAGAAAAAACCCCCAGGAAATTTCTGAGCTTAAAAAGTCAAAAAATTGCAAGAAAAAAAGGAAAAAAATAAAATAATACTTT